>NC_086451.1:490155262-490390262 GCF_028390025.1 Pseudophryne corroboree
ATATCCGGGCACACTTAACCTCTCATTTACCAGATTCCCTTCTCTCTAGCAGGAGCCCTACATGTATTCGGGCCTTGCTGCAGAGAACCCTCTTCTTCCTCCAGCCACATCTGGACATCATTAGGAGATATGTGACTGATAAGAGAATAAGTTACTGATCCAGGTCACCCCTTTATAAGCACAGAAGAAAGACACATTTCTATTCCACGTTTATATATGAAGTGTGTGCTCTGCAGACAACACAGGTAAGAGTCCCCCTAATTCTGCTCTCCCTCAGCCCAATGTCCTCATAGACTTAGACAGAAGACTGCTCAACCCTTGTCCAGTAAGTCCTGAAACACACGTCATCTCTGAGTACATGTAACACTATGTTCTCTGTCCTATATACCTGTGCTAGTCACCTGCAGTGTATTTGTGACCTCCGCCCTGACCGGGGACCTGAGCCTTCTACATCCCCAGGAAAACATTCTGCACCATTAACCCATGAGACGCCACACAGCGACTTGCCCCACATACATCTCTGTATATCACAGCACTAGTAGGTTCCACAGCTCAGCACAACAGCAACTTGCATAGTACACAACTATTATAAGCAGGAGCCACGGTATAACGCAGAGCCACCGCTGGGGATACAGTCCGCACATGAAGGGCTGAATATGGAGAAAGAGGAACAGGGAACTGATCTCCAGGAGTCCTCTGCGCTGAGTGCAAGGCCCAGCTAGGTGCACAATGTCCTCACCCCGTGTGGCCACCAGAAGTTTTACTGTAGTTGGATTATAAAATGACCATAAAACACAGATACATGGGAAGTACACGCATAAGAGACGTGTTCTATAGAAGATGCGACCACCAGAAATATAATCTCCCTTTGCATAATATACAAATTCATCGTCTCTCTGTCCCCAGTCTCTCCCCTAGTCTCACTCACCTCAAGGGGTTCTCCAGAGTAAGATACCCACTCTGGGATCTCCCGTCCCTCCATCCTCATCTCAGCTTCCAGTAAATCCACCTTCCTCCCCTACTCTAATATCTGTATTTATTGGGAGAAAGTTCTGGGTATTGTGAGAGACCCTTTCCACTCTCCCAGGTATATATGTACATAGGGCTGTCACGCCTCTCTCCTCTCCCTCCCTGCCACTGTGCAAATACAGCCATGATACACACTCACTGCTCTGCTGGCTGGGTAAACAGGGGCAGAGCAGATCATTTACCCAGCTGACGTCTCCCGTATAGCTGCACGCTGTGCCAGACGCAGAGCTCAAACTGCGCCAATTTCTATACTGTAAAATACAAAGAAATCTTTCTGCGCACACATGTGCATCTACACAGAGAAGGGAGAATTGCGCCAACTTGTGCCTGGATAAGCGGGACGGGCGAGGGAAGGGGCAAACTAACATAGGCCATCTACAGCAATAACGTGTTCCCATATACAGCTGTCAAGCCGTATCAATACGATGGTTACCAGGTTGTTTCTGATTGGCCGATGCTGAGTTAATCTCTGCAGTATATATAGGTGCTTTTGTTTTTGGTTGTGCAGAAAAAATATTTTTATGTCCAAGTTTACCAACGTTGTTCTTAGTTTTTGTTTGGTATAAATTATTTCATACAGGCAACAGCCTGAAACTCTGAGCCTGGGCTAATACTGGAAAATCGGGGGAGGGGGGGCAACTGCATTTCTCCAATAATCAGCACATGGCTCAAATAGCTGTGGCTAATGCCATAGCAGGATAGGGAGGGAGGGGGCTGACTCCAGCCTGCCCCACACTGATCAGCTCAGGCCTGAAAGTGAAAAAGCCTCCAAATAATAAAGCCCCCGCCCCCCCCCACCCTCCCGCGGAACCTCCAGGATAGGAACAGAGGGAGCTGAGAAAACCCTCACTCTGGATGTGATAGGAGCAGAGGTATCTGAGATCTCCTTCACTCTGGATGTGATAGGAGCAGAGGTATCAGAGATCTTCACTCTGGATGTGATAGGAGCAGAGGTAACTGAGATCTCCTTCACTCTGGATGTGATAAGAGCAGAGGGGGTTGAGATCTCCCTCACTCTGGATGTGAGAGGAGCAGAGGGAGCTGAGATCTCCTTCACTCTGGATGTGATAGAAGAGGAAGGGACTGAGATGTCCCTCAGAGGAGCAGAGGGTGCTGAGATCTCCCTCACTCTGGATGTGATAGGAGGAGAATGGGCTGAGATCTCTATCACTCTAGATGTGATAGGAGGAGAAGGGACTGAGATCTCTATCCCTCTGGGTGTGATAGGAGCAGAAGGGGCTGAGATCTTCCTCACTCTGGATGTGATAGGAGCAGAAGTGGCTGAGATCTCCCTCATTCTGGTTGTGATAGGAGGAGAAGGGACTGAGATCTCCCTCACTCTGTATGTGATAGGAGGAAAAGGGACTGAGATCTCCCTCAAAGGAGCAGAGGGGGCTGAGATCTCTTTCACTCTGGATGTGATAGGAGCAGAGGAAGTAGAGATCTCCCTCACTCTGGATGTGATAGGAGGAGGAGGGACTGAGATCTCTCTCACTCTGGATGTGATAGGAGCAGAGGGAGTAGAGATTTCCATCACTCTGTATGTGATACGAGGAGAAATGGACAAGATCTTCCTCATTCTGGATGTGATAGGAGCAGAGGGGGCTGAGATTTCCATCACTCTGTATGTGATACAAGGAGAAAGGGACAAGATCTCCCTCACTCTGCATGTGATACAAGGAGAAAGGGCCGAGATCTCCTGCACTCTGGATGTGATAGGAGGAGAAGGGACTGAAATGTCCCTGAGAGGAGCAGAGGGGGCTGAGATCTCTCTCACTCTGAATGTGATAGGAGCAGAGGGGGCTGAGCTCTCCCTCACTCTGGATGTGATAGGAGGAGAAGGGATTGAGATCTCCCTCACTCTGGATGTGATAGAAGGAGAAGGGACTGAGATGTCCCTTAGAGGAGCAGAGGGGGCTGAGATCTCCCTCACTCTGGATGTGATAGGAGGAGAATGGGCTGAGATCTCTATCACTCTAGATGTGATATGAGAGAAGGGACTGAGATCTCCCTCACTCTGGATGTGATAGGAGGAGAAGGGACTGAGATCTCTATCCCTCTGGATGTGATAGGATCAGAGGGGGCTGAGATCTCCTTTACTCTGGATGTGATAGGAGCAGAGGGGGCTGAGATCTCCCTCATTCTGGTTGTGATAGGAGGAGAAGGGACTGAGATCTCCCTAACTCTTTATGTGATAGGAGGAGAAGGGACTGAGATCTCCCTCAGAGGAGCAGAGGGGGCTGAGATCTTTCTCACTCTGGATGTGAGGAAGTAGAGATCTCCTTCACTCTGGATGTGATACAAGGAGAAAGGGACAAGATCTCCCTTACTCTGAATGTGATAGGAGGAGAAGGGACTGAGATCTCCATCATTCTGGATGTGATAGGAGAAGAGGAATCTGAGATCTCCCTCACTCTGGATGTGATAGGAGCAGAGGGAGCCGAGATCTCCCTCACTCTGGATGTGATAGGAGCAGAGGGAGCAGAGATCTCCCTCACTCTGGATGTGATAGGAGAAGAGGAATCTGAGATATCCCTCACTCTGGTTGTGATAGGAGCAGTGGGGGCTGAAATCTCCCTCACTCTGGATGTGATAAGAAGAGAAGGGACTGAGATATCTCTCACTCTGGATGTGATAGGAGAAGAAGGGACTGAGATCTCCCTCACTCTGGATGTGTTAGGAGGAGAAAGGACTGAGATGTCCCTGAGAGGAGCAGAGGGGGCTGAGATCTCTCTCACTCTGGATGTGATAGGAGCAGAGGGGGCTGAGATCTCCCTCACTCTGGATGTGATAGGAGGAGAAGGGACTGAGATCTCCCTCACTCTGGATGTGTTAGAAAGAAAATGGGACTGAGATGTCCCTCAGAGGAGCAGAGGGGGCTGAGACCTCCCTCACTCTGGATGTGATAGGAGGAGAAAGGACTGAGATCTCCCTCACTCTGGATGTGATAGAAGGAGAATGGACTGAGATGTCCCTCAGAGGAGCAGAGGGGGCTTAGATCTCCCTCACTCTGGATGTAATAGGAGCAGAGGGGGCTGAGATCTTCCTCATTCTGGTTGTGATAGGAGGAGAAGGGACTGAGATCTCCCTCACTTTGTATGTGATAGGAGAAGGGACTGAGATCTCCCTCAGAGAAGCAGAAGGGGGCTGAGATCTCTCTCACTCTGGATCTGATAGGAGCAGAGGAAGTAGAGATCTCCCTCACTCTGAATGTGATATGAGGAGAAGGGACTGAGATCTCCATCATTCTGGATGTGATAGGAGAAGAGGAATCTGAGATCTCCCTCACTCTGGATGTGATAGGAGCAGAGGGAGCCGAGATCTCCCTCACTCTGGATGTGATAGGAGCAGAGGGAGCTGAGATCTCCCTCACTCTGGATGTGATAGGAGAAGAGGAATCTGAGTTCTCCCTCACTCTGGATGTGATAGGAGCAGAGGGAGCCGAGATCTCCCTCACTCTGGATGTGATAGGAGCAGAGGGCGCTGAGATCTCTCTCACTCTGGATGTGATAGGAGCAGAGGGAGCCGAGATCTCCCTCACTCTGGATGTGATAGGAGAAGAGGAATCTGAGATCTCCCTCACTCTGGATGTGATAGGAGCAGAGGGAGCCGAGATCTCCCTCACTCTGGATGTGATAGGAGCAGAGGGCGCTGAGATCTCTCTCACTCTGGATGTGATAGGAGCAGAGGGAGTAGAGATTTCCATCACTCTGTATGTGATACAAGGAGAAAGAGACAAGATCTCCCTCACTCTGCATGTGATAGAAGGAGAAAAGGCCGAGATCCCATGCACTCTGGATGTGATAGGAGGAGAAGGGACTGAGATCTCCCTCACTCTGGATGTGATAGGAGGAGAAGGGACTGAGATGTCCCTTAGAGGAGCAGAGGGGGCAGAGATCTCTCTCACTCTGGATGTGATAGGAGGAGAAGGGACTGAGATCTCCCTCACTCTGGATGTGATAGGAGAAGAAGGGACTGAGATCTCCCTCACTCTGGATGTGATAGGAGGAGAAGGGACTGAGATCTCCCTCACTCTGGATGTGATAGGAGGAGAAGGGACTGAGATCTCCCTCACTCTGGATGTGATAGGAGGAGAAGGGACTGAGATCTCCCTCACTCTGTATGTGATAGGGAGATCTCAGTCCCTTCTCCTCCTAAGAGAAGCAGAGGGGGCTGAGGTCTCTCTCACTCTGGATGTGATAGGAGCAGAGGAAGTAGAGATTCCCTCACTCTGTATGTGATATGAGGAGAAAGGGACAAGATCTTCCTTACTCTGGATGTGATAGGAGCAGAGGGGGCTGAGATCTCCCTCACTCTGGATGTGATAGGAGAAGGGACTGAGATCTCCATCACTCTGGATGTGATAGGAGGAGAAGGGACTGAGATCTCCCTCAATCTGGATGTGATAGGAGAAGGGACTGAGATCTACCTCACTCTGGATGTGATAGGAGGAGAAGGGACTGAGATCTCCCTCACTCTGGATGTGATAGAAGGAGAAGGGACTGAGATGTCCCTGAGAGGAGCAGAGGGGGCTGAGATATCTCTCACTCTGGATGTGATAGGAGCAGAGAGGGTTGAGATCTCCCTCACTCTGGATGTGATAGGAGGAAACGGGACTGAGATCTGTATCACTCTAGATGTGATAGGAGAAAGGACTGAGATCTACCTCACTCTGGATGTGATAGGAGGAGAAGGGACTGAGATCTCCCTCACTCTGGATGTGATAGAAGGAGAAGGGACTGAGATTTCCCTCAGAGGAGCAGAGGGGGCTGAGATCTCCCTCACTCTGGATGTGATAGGAGGAGAAGGGACTGAGATCTCTCTCACTCTGGATGTGATAGGAGGAGAAGGGACTGAGATCTCCCTCACTGTGGATGTGTTAGGAGGAGAAGGGACTGAGATGTCCCTTAGAGGAACAGAGGGGGCTGAGATCTCTCTCACTCTGGATGTTATAGGAGCAGAGGGGGCTGAGATCTCCCTCACTCACGATGTAATAGGAGAAGAAGGGACTGAGATCTCCCTTACTCTGGATGTGATAGGAGGAAATGGGACTGAGATCTCCCTCACTCTGGATGTGATAGGAGGAGAAGGGACTGAGATCTCCCTCAATCTGGATGTGATAGGAGAAGGGACTGAGATCTACCTCACTCTGGATGTGATAGGAGGAGAAGGGACTGAGATCTCCCTCACTCTGGATGTGATAGAAGGAGAAGGGACTGAGATGTCCCTCAGAGGAACAGAGGGAGCTGAGATCTCTCTCACTCTGGATGTGATAGGAGCAGAGAGGGCTGAGATCTCCCTCACTCTGGATGCGATAGGAGCAGAGGAAGTAGAGATTCCCTCACTCTAGATGTGATAGGAGCAGAGGGGGCTGAGATCTCCCTCATTCTGGTTGTGATAGGAGGAGAACGGACTGAGATCTCCCTCACTCTGTATGTGATAGGAGGAGAAGGGACTGAGATCTCCCTAAGAGAAGCAGAGGGGGCTGAGGTCTCTCTCACTCTGGATGTGATAGGAGCAGAGGAAGTAGAGATTCCCTCACTCTGGATGTGATAGGAGCAGAGGGAGTAGAGATTTCCATCACTCTGTATGTGATATGAGGAGAAAGGGACAAGATCTTCCTTACTCTGGATGTGATAGGAGCAGAGAGGGCTGAGATCTCCCTCTCTGTGGATGTGATAGGAGCAGAGGGGGCTAAGATCTCCCTCACTCTGGATGTGATAGAAGGGACTGAGATCTCCATCACTCTGGATGTGATAGGAGGAGAAGGGACTGAGATCTCCCTCACTCTGGATGTGATAGGAGGAGAAGGGACTGAGATCTCCCTCAATCTGGATGTGATAGGAGAAGGGACTGAGATCTACCTCACTCTGGATGTGATAGGAGGAGAAGGGACTGAGATCTCCCTCACTCTGGATGTGATAGAAGGAGAAGGGACTGAGATGTCCCTCAGAGGAACAGAGGGAGCTGAGATCTCTCTCACTCTGGATGTGATAGGAGCAGAGAGGGCTGAGATCTCCCTCACTCTGGATGCGATAGGAGCAGAGGAAGTAGAGATTCCCTCACTCTGGATGTGATAGGAGCAGAGGGAGTAGAGATTTCCATCACTCTGTATGTGATATGAGGAGAAAGGGACAAGATCTTCCTTACTCTGGATGTGATAGGAGCAGAGAGGGCTGAGATCTCCCTCTCTGTGGATGTGATAGGAGCAGAGGGGGCTAAGATCTCCCTCACTCTGGATGTGATAGAAGGGACTGAGATCTCCATCACTCTGGATGTGATAGGAGGAGAAGGGACTGAGATCTCCCTCACTCTGGATGTGATAGAAGGAGAAGGGACTGATATGTCCCTGAGAGGAGCAGAGGGGGCTGAGATCTCTCTCACTCTGGATGTGATAGGAGCAGAGAGCGCTGAGATCTACCTCACTCTGGATGTGATAGGAGGAGAAGGGACTGAGATCTCCCTCACTCTGAATGTGATAGGAGGAGAAGGGACTGAGATATCCCTCACTCTGTATGTGTTAGGAGGAGAAGGGACTAAGATGTCCCTCAGAGGAGCAGAGGGGGCTGAGATCTCTCTCACTCCGGATGTGATAGGAGCAGAGGGGGCTGAGATCTCACTCACTCTGTGTCACGATCCGGGTATCTGGACGCCATTTCTTACCCATCAGATGCCTCCTAAGGCTGGCTCAGCGCTCCAGGACCGGATCCCATCTGTTATCCTGATGTGTACATTCCTGTATCCTCTCCTGTCACTCTGGGACGCTGTCACAGTAAACGCCATATTACACCTGGCATGGCGTCTCCCGCGGCCTCCGCCGCCGTCCCTGAACTTCTGCATGCAGAGTGTCTGAGTGGCGATTACGTCAGCCGCGGCCTCCGCTGTGTCCGCGTGGCTGGATGTGCATCTGTCAGCCTGGCGCCTCCTGTCTCCGGTGGCCGGCGCCGCCATTACTGTTTTCATTACCACATGGATTACAAACCAAACTTCCCTCCAAGTGTCTGCATGGGCGCAGCCATCTTGGATTCTGTCAGCTGATCATTTCCACCAATCTGTTCTCAGTATTGATAATCTGCATAATTGCCTAGCCAATCCCTTCCTTGCTGCAGGTATAAATACACTGTGCCTGAGCAAGGAAGGCGTCAGTGCTTTGGTTGTCAAACCTAGTTCCTGTTTGTCTCTCTCCTGTGATTGTCTTCCAGGTTCCAGCTCCTGTCTCAAGACTTCCACCATAGAGACCCGCACCAGCATTCCACCTGCGGTGTAGCCTGACTCTCCAATCCATTGTGGATTCATCTGTTTCCAGCTACAACATTACCTGCTTCCAGCTCAGCTTCCAGCAGAGTACAGCTTCCCTTAAAGGGCCGGTGTCCTTTCTACACTTTACCACTCTCCACCGGTATTATTATTTCTCCGCTCTCAAGTTCTACATTTCAGTTCATATTTCATCGCTCCCAAGTTCATTTATTATTTAACTGGTTCCAGCCAGTATCCACTCCGTGCTAACAACAGTCTGGTTCCAGCCAGTATCCACAGCAGCTGTTTTATCTTCAGCAACCCAGCTTTTCCTGGAACACCAGCTGGCACAATCCTGGGTTATCTCCATTGCTACAGTCGGGCCTGGTAAGGACTTTCCATCTAGAAGATCATAAGAACTATCTCACACTACCAGTGCCCTGTGGCTCCTGCCATCCTGTAGTACCCAGGAACTGTATTTATTCTTTGCTGACTTTTACGTTTTCTTTTACTGCTGCTGTGTTGCGGAGTTGTCATAATAAACATCATTGACTTTTATCCAAGTTGTCGTGGTCACGCCTTCGGGCAGTTATTATTCATGTTACTTACATGTCCAGGGGTCTGATACAACCTCCCAGGTTCCGGTACATCTCAGCCCCTACAACTGAGGCTGCCTCCCGTCAGCTCAGGCCCTCAGTTGTGACACTCTGGATGTGATAGGAGGAGAAGGGACTGAGATCGCCCTCACTCTGGATGTGATAGGAGGAGAAGGGACTGTGATTTCCCTCACTCTGGATGTGATAGAAGGAGAAGGGACTGAGATGTCCCTCAGAGGAGCAGAGGGGAATGAGATCTCCCTCACTCTGGATGTGATAGGAGGAGAAGGGACTGAGATCTCTATCCCTCTAGATGTGATAGGAGGGGAAGGGACTGAGATCTCCCTCACTCTGGATGTAATAGGAAGAGAAGGGACTGAGATCTCTATCCCTCTAGATGTGATAGGAGCAGAGGGGGCTGAGATCTCCCTCACTCTAGATGTGGTAGGAGCAGAGGGGGCTGAGATCTCCCTCATTCTGGTTGTGATAGGAGGAGAAGGGACTGAGATCTCCCTCACTCTGTATGTGATAGGAGGAGAAGGGACTGAGATCTCCCTAAGAGAAGCAGAGGGGGCTGAGGTCTCTCTCACTCTGGATGTGATAGGAGCAGAGGAAGTAGAGATTCCCTCACTCTGGATGTGATAGGAGCAGAGGGAGTAGAGATTTCCATCACTCTGTATGTGATATGAGGAGAAAGGGACAAGATCTTCCTTACTCTGGATGTGATAGGAGCAGAGAGGGCTGAGATCTCCCTCTCTGTGGATGTGATAGGAGCAGAGGGGGCTAAGATCTCCCTCACTCTGGATGTGATAGGAGAAGGGACTGAGATCTCCATCACTCTGGATGTGATAGGAGGAGAAGGGTCAGAGATCTCCCTCACTCTGGATGTGATAGAAGGAGAAGGGACTGAGATGTCCCTGAGAGGAGCAGAGGGGGCTGAGATCTCTCTCACTCTGGATGTGATAGGAGCAGAGAGCGCTGAGATCTACCTCACTCTGGATGTGATAGGAGGAGAAGGGACTGAGATTTCCCTCACTCTGAATGTGATAGGAGGAGAAGGGACTGAGATATCCCTCACTCTGTATGTGTTAGGAGGAGAAGGGACTAAGATGTCCCTCAGAGGAGCAGAGGGGGCTGAGATCTCTCTCACTCTGGATGTGATAGGAGCAGAGGGGGCTGAGATCTCCCTCACTCTGGATGTGATAGGAGGAGAAGGGACTGAGATCTCCCTCACTCTGGATGTGTTAGGAGGAGAAGGGACTAAGATGTCCCTCAGAGGAACAGAGGGGGCTGAGATCTCTTTCACTCTGGATGTGATAGGAGCAGAGAGGGCTGAGATCTCCCTCACTCTGGATGTGATAGGAAGAGGAGAAGGGACTAAGATCTCCCTCACTCTGGATGTGATAGGAGAAGAAGGGACTGAGATCTCCCTCACTCTGGATGTGTTAGGAGGAGAAGGGACGGAGATGTCCATCAGAGGAACAGAAGGGGCTGAGATCTCTCTCACTCTGGATGTGATAGGAGCAGAGGGGGCTGAGATCTCCCTCACTCTCAATGTAATAGGAAGAGAAGGGACTGAGATCTCCCTTACTCTGGATGTGATAGGAGGAAATTGGACTGAAATCTCCCTCACTCTGGATGTGATAGGAGGAGAAGGGACTGAGATCTCCCTCAATCTGGATGTGATAGGAGGAGAAGGGACTGAGATCTCCCTCACTCTGGATGTGATAGGAGGAGAAGGGACTGAGATCTACCTCACTCTGGATGTGATAGGAGGAGAAGGGACTGAGATCTCCCTCACTCTGGATGTGATAGGAGCAGAGAGGGCTGAGATCTCCCTCACTCTGGATGTGATAGGAGGAGAAGGGACTGAGATCTCCCTCACTCTGGATGTGATAGGAGGAGAAGGGACTGAGATCTCCCTCACTCTAGATGTGTTAGGAGGAGAAGGGACTAAGATGTCCCTCAGAGGTACAGAGGGGGCTGAGATCTCTCTCACTCTGGATGTGATAGGAGCAGAGAGAGCTGAGATCTCCCTCACTCTGGATGTGATAGGAGGAGAAGGGACTGAGATCTCCCTCACTCTGGATGTGAAAGGAGAAGAAGGACTGAGATCTCCCTCACTCTGGATGTGTTAGGAGGAGAAGGGACTGAGATGTCCCTGAGAGGAGCAGAGGGGGCTGAGATCTCCCTCACTCTGGATGTAATAAGAAGAGAAGGGACTGAGATCTCTATCCCTCTAGATGTGATAGGAGCAGAGGGGGCTGAGATCTCCCTCACTCTAGATGTGATAGGAGCAGAGGGGGCTGAGATCTCCCTCATTCTGGTTGTGATAGGAGGAGAAGGTACTGAGATCTCCCTCACTCTGGATGTGATAGGAGGAGAAGGGAATGAGATCTCCATAAGAGAAGCAGAGGGGGCTGAGGTCTCTCTCACTCTGGATGTGATAGGAGCAGAGGAAGTAGAGATTCCCTCACTCTGGATGTGATAGGAGCAGAGGGAGTAGAGATTTCCATCACTCTGTATGTGATATGAGGAGAAAGGGACAAGATCTTCCTTACTCTGGATGTGATAGGAGCAGAGAGGGCTGAGATCTCCCTCTCTGTGGATGTGATAGGAGCAGAGGGGGCTAAGATCTCCCTCACTCTGGATGTGATAGAAGGGACTGAGATCTCCATCACTCTGGATGTGATAGGAGGAGAAGGGACTGAGATCTCCCTCACTCTGGATGTGATAGAAGGAGAAGGGACTGAGATGTCCCTGAGAGGAGCAGAGGGGGCTGAGATCTCCCTCACTCTGGATGTAATAAGAAGAGAAGGGACTGAGATCTCTATCCCTCTAGATGTGATAGGAGCAGAGGGGGCTGAGATCTTCCTCACTCTAGATGTGATAGGAGCAGAGGGGGCTGAGATCTCCCTCATTCTGGTTGTGATAGGAGGAGAAGGTACTGAGATCTCCCTCACTCTGTATGTGATAGGAGGAGAAGGGAATGAGATCTCCATAAGAGAAGCAGAGGGGGCTGAGGTCTCTCTCACTCTGGATGTGATAGGAGCAGAGGAAGTAGAGATTCCCTCACTCTGGATGTGATAGGAGCAGAGGGAGTAGAGATTTCCATCACTCTGTATGTGATATGAGGAGAAAGGGACAAGATCTTCCTTACTCTGGATGTGATAGGAGCAGAGAGGGCTGAGATCTCCCTCTCTGTGGATGTGATAGGAGCAGAGGGGGCTAAGATCTCCCTCACTCTGGATGTGATAGGAGAAGGGACTGAGATCTCCATCACTCTGGATGTGATAGGAGGAGAAGGGACTGAGATCTCCCTCACTCTGGATGTGATAGAAGTAAAAGGGACTGAGATGTCCCTGAGAGGAGCAGAGGGGGCTGAGATCTCTCTCACTCTGGATGTGATAGGAGCAGAGCGGGCTGAGATCTCCCTCACTCTGGATGTGATAGGAGGAGAAGGGACTGAGATCTCCCTCACTCTGGATGTTATAGGAGGAGAAGGGACTGAGATATCCCTCACTCTGTATGTGTTAGGAGGAGAAGGGACTAAGATGTCCCTCAGAGGAGCAGAGGGGGCTGAGATCTCTCTCACTCTGGATGTGATAGGAGCAGAGGGGGCTGAGATCTCCCTCACTCTGGATGTGATAGGAGGAGAAGGGATTGAGATCTCCCTCAATATGGATGTGATAGGAGGAGAAGGGACTGAGATCTACCTCACTCTGGATGTGATAGGAGGAAAAGGGACTGATATCTCCCTCACTCTGGATGTGATAGAAGGAGAAGGGACTGAGATGTCCATCAGAGGAGCAGAGGGGGCTGAGATCTCTCTCATTCTGGATGTGATAGGAGCAGAGAGGGCTGAGATCTCCCTCACTCTGGATGTGATAGGAGGAGAAGGGACTGAGATCTCCCTCACTCTGGATGTGATAGGAGTAGAAGGGACTGAGATCTCCCTCACTTTGGATGTGTTAGGATGAGAAGGGACTAAGATGTCCCTCAGAGGAACAGAGGGGGCTGAGATCTCTCTCACTCTGGATGTGATAGGAGCAGAAAGGGCTGAGATCTCCCTCACTCTGGATGTGATAGGAGGAGGAGAAGGGACTAAGATCTCCCTCACTCTGGATGTGATAGGAGAAGAAGGGACTGGGATCTCCCTTACTCTGGATGTGATAGGAGGAAATGGGACTGAGATCTCCCTCAATCTGGATGTGATAGGAGGAGAAGGGACTGAGATCTACCTCACTCTGGATGTGATAGGAGGAGAAGGGACTGAGATCTCCCTCACTCTGGATGTGATAGGAGGAGAAGGGACTGAGATGTCCATCAGAGGAACAGAGGGGGCTGAGATCTCTCTCACTCTGGATGTGATAGGAGCAGAGAGGGCTGAGATCTCCCTCACTCTGGATGTGATAGGAGGAGAAGGGACTGAGATCTACCTCACTCTGGATGTGATAGGAGAAGTGACTGAGATCTCCCTCACTCTGGATGTGTTAGGAGGAGAAGGGACTAAGATGTCCCTCAGAGGTACAGAGGGGGCTGAGATCTCTCTCACTCTGGATGTGATAGGAGCAGAGAGAGCTGAGATCTCCCTCACTCTGGATGTGATAGGAGGAGAAGGGACTGAGATCTCCCTCACTCTGGATGTGAAAGGAGAAGAAGGACTGAGGTCTCCCTCACTCTGGATGTGTTAGGTGGAGAAGGGACTGAGATGTCCCTGAGAGGAGCAGAGGTGGCTGAGATCTCTCTCACTCTGGATGTGATAGGAGGAGAAGGGGCTGATATCTCTATCACTCTAGATGTGATAGGAGGAGAAGGGACTGAGATCTCCCTCACTCTGGATGTAATAGGAAGAGAAGGGACTGAGATCTCTATCCCTCTAGATGTGATAGGAGCAGAGGGGGATGAGATCTCCCTCACTCTAGATGTGATAGGAGCAGAGGGGGCTGAGATCTCCCTCATTCTGGTTGTGATAGGAGGAGAACGGACTGAGATCTCTCTTACTCTGGATGTGATAGGAGGAAATGGGACTGAGATCTCCCTCACTCTGGATGTAATAGGAAGAGAAGGGACTGAGATCTCTATCCCTCTAGATGTGATAGGAGCAGAGGGGGATGAGATCTCCCTCACTCTAGATGTGATAGGAGCAGAGGGGGCTGAGATCTCCCTCATTCTGGTTGTGATAGGAGGAGAAGGGACTGAGATCTCCCTAAGAGAAGCAGAGGGGGCTGAGGTCTCTCTCACTCTGGATGTGATAGGAGCAGAGGAAGTAGAGATTCCCTCACTCTGGATGTGATAGGAGCAGAGGGAGTAGAGATTTTCATCACTCTGTATGTGATATGAGGAGAAAGGGACAAGATCTTCCTTACTCTGGATGTGATAGGAGCAGAGAGGGCCGAGATCTCCCTCTCTGTGGATGTGATAGGAGCAGAGGGGGCTAAGATCTCCCTCACTCTGGATGTGATAGGAGGAGAAGTGACTGAGATCTCCCTCAATCTGGATGTGATAGGAGGAGAAGGGACTGAGATCTACCTCACTCTGGATGTGATAGGAGGAGAAGGGACTGAGATCTCCCTCACTCTGGATGTGATAGAAGGAGAAGGGACTGAGATGTCCCTCAGAGGAACAGAGGGGGCTGAGATCTCTCTCACTCTGGATGTGATAGGAGCAGAGAGGGCTGAGATCTCCCTCACTCTGGATGTGATAGGAGGAGAAGGGGCTGAGATCTCCCTCACTCTGGATGTGATAGGAGGAGAAGGGACTGAGATCTCCCTCACTCTGGATGTGATAGGAGGAGAAGGGACTGAAATCTCCCTCACTCTGGATGTGTTAGGAGGAGAAGGGACTGAGATCTCCCTCACTCTGGATGTAATAGGAAGAGAAGGGACTGAGATCTCTATCCCTCTAGATGTGATAGGAGCAGAGGGGGATGAGATCTCCCTCACTCTAGATGTGATAGGAGCAGAGGGGGCTGAGATCTCTCTCACTCTGGATGTGATAGGAGCAGAGGGGGCTGAGATCTCCCTCACTCTCGATGTAATAGGAGGAGAAGGGACTGAGATCTCCCTAAGAGAAGCAGAGGGGGCTGAGGTCTCTCTCACTCTGGATGTGATAGGAGCAGAGGAAGTAGAGATTCCCTCACTCTGGATGTGATAGGAGCAGAGGGAGTAGAGATTTTCATCACTCTGTATGTGATATGAGGAGAAAGGGACAAGATCTTCCTTACTCTGGATGTGATAGGAGCAGAGAGGGCTGAGATCTCCCTCTCTGTGGATGTGATAGGAGCAGAGGGGGCTAAGATCTCCCTCACTCTGGATGTGATAGGAGAAGGGACTGAGATCTCCATCACTCTGGATGTGATAGGAGGAGAAGGGACTGAGATCTCCCTCACTCTGGATGTGATAGAAGGAGAAGGGACTGAGATCTCCCTAAGAGAAGCAGAGGGGGCTGAGGTCTCTCTCACTCTGGATGTGATAGGAGCAGAGGAAGTAGAGATTCCCTCACTCTGGATGTGATAGGAGCAGAGGGAGTAGAGATTTTCATCACTCTGTATGTGATATGAGGAGAAAGGGACAAGATCTTCCTTACTCTGGATGTGATAGGAGCAGAGAGGGCCGAGATCTCCCTCTCTGTGGATGTGATAGGAGCAGAGGGGGCTAAGATCTCCCTCACTCTGGATGTGATAGGAGGAGAAGTGACTGAGATCTCCCTCAATCTGGATGTGATAGGAGGAGAAGGGACTGAGATCTACCTCACTCTGGATGTGATAGGAGGAGAAGGGACTGAGATCTCCCTCACTCTGGATGTGATAGAAGGAGAAGGGACTGAGATGTCCCTCAGAGGAACAGAGGGGGCTGAGATCTCTCTCACTCTGGATGTGATAGGAGCAGAGAGGGCTGAGATCTCCCTCACTCTGGATGTGATAGGAGGAGAAGGGGCTGAGATCTCCCTCACTCTGGATGTGATAGGAGGAGAAGGGACTGAGATCTCCCTCACTCTGGATGTGATAGGAGGAGAAGGGACTGAAATCTCCCTCACTCTGGATGTGTTAGGAGGAGAAGGGACTGAGATCTCCCTCACTCTGGATGTAATAGGAAGAGAAGGGACTGAGATCTCTATCCCTCTAGATGTGATAGGAGCAGAGGGGGATGAGATCTCCCTCACTCTAGATGTGATAGGAGCAGAGGGGGCTGAGATCTCTCTCACTCTGGATGTGATAGGAGCAGAGGGGGCTGAGATCTCCCTCACTCTCGATGTAATAGGAGGAGAAGGGACTGAGATCTCCCTAAGAGAAGCAGAGGGGGCTGAGGTCTCTCTCACTCTGGATGTGATAGGAGCAGAGGAAGTAGAGATTCCCTCACTCTGGATGTGATAGGAGCAGAGGGAGTAGAGATTTTCATCACTCTGTATGTGATATGAGGAGAAAGGGAAAAGATCTTCCTTACTCTGGATGTGATAGGAGCAGAGAGGGCTGAGATCTCCCTCTCTGTGGATGTGATAGGAGCAGAGGGGGCTAAGATCTCCCTCACTCTGGATGTGATAGGAGAAGGGACTGAGATCTCCATCACTCTGGATGTGATAGGAGGAGAAGGGACTGAGATCTCCCTCACTCTGGATGTGATAGAAGGAGAAGGGACTGAGATGTCCCTGAGAGGAGCAGAGGGGGCTGAGATCTCTCTCACTCTGGATGTGATAGGAGCAGAGAGGGCTGAGATCTCCCTCACTGGATGTGATAGGAGGAGAAGGGACTGAGATCTCCCTCACTCTGGATGTGATAGGAGGAGAAGGGACTGAGATATCCCTCACTCTGTATGTGTTAGGAGGAGAAGGGACTAAGATGTCCCTCAGAGGAGCAGAGGGGGCTGAGATCTCTCTCACTCTGGATGTGATAGGAGCAGAGGGGGCTGAGATCTCCCTCACTCTGGATGTGATAGGAGGAGAAGGGATTGAGATCTCCCTCAATCTGGATGTGATAGGAGAAGGGACTGAGATCTACCTCACTCTGGATGTGATAGGAGGAAAAGAAACTGATATATCCCTCACTCTGGATGTGATAGGAGAAGGGACTGAGATGTCCCTCAGAGGAGCAGAGGGGGCTGAGATCTCTCTCATTCTGGATGTGATAGGAGCAGAGAGGGCTGAGATCTCCCTCACTCTGGATGTGATAGGAGGAGAAGGGACTGAGATCTCCCTCACTCTGGATGTGATAGGAGGAGAAGGGACTGAGATCTCCCTCACTCTGGATGTGTTAGGAGGAGAAGGGACTAAGACGTCCCTCAGAGGAACAGAGGGGGCTGAGATCTCTCTCACTCTGGATGTGATAGGAGCAGAGAGGGCTGAGATCTCCCTCACTCTGGATGTGATAGGAGGAGGAGAAGGGACTAAGATCTCCCTCACTCTGGATGTGATAGGAGAAGAAGGGACTGAGATCTCCCTCACTCTGGATGTGTTAGGAGGAGAAGGGACTGAGATGTCCATCAGAGGAACAGAGGGGGCTGAGATCTCTCTCACTCTGGATGTGATAGGAGCAGAGGGGGCTGAGATCTCCCTCACTCTTGATGTAATAGGAGGAGAAGGGACTGAGATCTCTCTTACTCTGGATGTGATAGGAGGAAATGGGACTGAGATCTCCCTCACTCTGGATGTAATAGGAAGAGAAGGGACTGAGATCTCTATCCCTCTAGATGTGATAGGAGCAGAGGGGGATGAGATCTCCCTCACTCTAGATGTGATAGGAGCAGAGGGGGCTGAGATCTCCCTCATTCTGGTTGTGATAGGAGGAGAACGGACTGAGATCTCCCTCACTCTGTATGTGATAGGAGGAGAAGGGACTGAGATCTCCCTAAGAGAAGCAGAGGGGGCTGAGGTCTCTCTCACTCTGGATGTGATAGGAGCAGAGGAAGTAGAGATTCCCTCACTCTGGATGTGATAGGAGCAGAGGGAGTAGAGATTTTCATCACTCTGTATGTGATATGAGGAGAAAGGGACAAGATCTTCCTTACTCTGGATGTGATAGGAGCAGAGAGGGCCGAGATCTCCCTCTCTGTGGATGTGATAGGAGCAGAGGGGGCTAAGATCTCCCTCACTCTGGATGTGATAGGAGGAGAAGTGACTGAGATCTCCCTCAATCTGGATGTGATAGGAGGAGAAGGGACTGAGATCTACCTCACTCTGGATGTGATAGGAGGAGAAGGGACTGAGATCTCCCTCACTCTGGATGTGATAGAAGGAGAAGGGACTGAGATGTCCCTCAGAGGAACAGAGGGGGCTGAGATCTCTCTCACTCTGGATGTGATAGGAGGAGAAGGGGCTGAGATCTCCCTCACTCTGAATGTGATAGGAGGAGAAGGGACTGAGATCTCCCTCACTCTGGATGTGATAGGAGGAGAAGGGACTGAAATCTCCCTCACTCTGGATGTGTTAGGAGGAGAAGGGACTGAGATCTCCCTCACTCTGGATGTGAAAGGAGAAGAAGGACTGAGATCTCCCTCACTCTGGATGTGTTAGGTGGAGAAGGGACTGAGATGTCCCTGAGAGGAGCAGAGGGGGCTGAGATCTCTCTCACTCTGGATGTGATAGGAGCAGATGGGGCTGAGATCTCCCTCACTCTCGATGTGATAGGAGGAGAAAGGACTGAGATCTCCTTTACTCTGGATGTGATAGGAGGAGAAGGGACTGAGATTTCCCTCACTCTGGATGTGATAGGAGGAGAAGGGACTGAAATCTCTATCACTCTTGATGTGATAGGAGAAGGGACTGAAATCTCCCTCACTCTGGATGTGATAGGAGAAGGGACTAAGATGTCCCTCAATCTGGATGTAATAGGAGGAGAAGGGACTGAGATCTCCCTCACTCTGTATTTGATAGGAGGAGAAGGGACTGATATCTCCCTCAGAGGAGCAGAGGGGCTGAGATCTCTCTCACTCTGGAAGTGATAGGAGCAGAGAAAGTAGAGATTTCCATCACTCTGTATGTGATACGAGGAGAAAGGGACAAGATCTCCATCACTCTGGATGTGATAGGAGGAGAAGGGACTGAGATCTCCCTCACTCTGGATGTGATAGAAGGAGAAGGGACTGAGATGTCCATCAGAGGAACAGAGGGGGCTGAGATCTCTCTCACTCTGGATGTGATAGGAGCAGAGAGGGCTGAGATCTCCCTCACTCTGGATGTGATAGGAGGAGAAGGGACTGAGATCTCCCTCACTCTGGATGTGATAGGAGAAGTGACTGAGATCTCCCTCACTCTGGATGTGTTAGGAGGAGAAGGGACTAAGATGTCCCTCAGAGGTACAGAGGGGGCTGAGATCTCTCTCACTCTGGATGTGATAGGAGCAGAGAGAGCTGAGATCTCCCTCACTCTGGATGTGATAGGAGAAGGGACTGAGATCTCCCTCACTCTGGATGTGAAAGGAGAAGAAGGACTGAGATCTCCCTCACTCTGGATGTGTTAGGAGGAGAAGGGACTGAGATGTCCCTGAGAGGAGCAGAGGGGGCTGAGATCTCTCTCACTCTGGATGTGATAGGAGGAGAAGGGGCTGATATCTCTATCACTCTAGATGTGATAGGAGGAGAAGGGACTGAGATCTCCCTCACTCTGGATGTAATAGGAAGAGAAGGGACTGAGATCTCTATCCCTCTAGATGTGATAGGAGCAGAGGGGGATGAGATCTCCCTCACTCTAGATGTGATAGGAGCAGAGGGGGCTGAGATCTCCCTCATTCTGGTTGTGATAGGAGGAGAACGGACTGAGATCTCCCTCACTCTGTATGTGATAGGAGGAGAAGGGACTGAGATCTCCCTAAGAGAAGCAGAGGGGGCTGAGGTCTCTCTCACTCTGGATGTGATAGGAGCAGAGGAAGTAGAGATTCCCTCACTCTGGATCTGATAGGAGCAGAGGGAGTAGAGATTTTCATCACTCTGTATGTGATATGAGGAGAAAGGGACAAGATCTTCCTTACTCTGGATGTGATAGGAGCAGAGAGGGCTGAGATCTCCCTCTCTGTGGATGTGATAGGAGCAGAGGGGGCTAAGATCTCCCTCACTCTGGATGTGATAGGAGAAGGGACTGAGATCTCCATCACTCTGGATGTGATAGGAGGAGAAGGGACTGAGATCTCCCTCACTCTGGATGTGATAGAAGGAGAAGGGACTGAGATGTCCCTGAGAGGAGCAGAGGGGGCTGAGATCTCTCTCACTCTGGATGTGATAGGAGCAGAGAGGGCTGAGATCTCCCTCACTGGATGTGATAGGAGGAGAAGGGACTGAGATCTCCCTCACTCTGGATGTGATAGGAGGAGAAGGGACTGAGATATCCCTCTCTCTGTATGTGTTAGGAGGAGAAGGGACTAAGATGTCCCTCAGAGGAGCAGAGGGGGCTGAGATCTCTCTCACTCTGGATGTGATAGGAGCAGAGGGGGCTGAGATCTTCCTCACTCTGGATGTGATAGGAGGAGAAGGGATTGAGATCTCCCTCAATCTGGATGTGATAGGAGAAGGGACTGAGATCTACCTCACTCTGGATGTGATAGGAGGAAAAGAAACTGATATATCCCTCACTCTGGATGTGATAGGAGAAGGGACTGAGATGTCCCTCAGAGAAGCAGAGGGGGCTGAGATCTCTCTCATTCTGGATGTGATAGGAGCAGAGAGGGCTGAGATCTCCCTCACTCTGGATGTGATAGGAGGAGAAGGGACTGAGATCTCCCTCACTCTGGATGTGATAGGAGGAGAAGGGACTGAGATCTCCCTCACTCTGGATGTGTTAGGAGGAGAAGGGACTAAGATGTCCCTCAGAGGAACAGAGGGGGCTGAGATCTCTCTCACTCTGGATGTGATAGGAGCAGAGGGGGCTGAGATCTCCCTCACTCTGGATGTGATAGGAGGAGGAGAAGGGACTAAGATCTCCCTCACTCTGGATGTGATAGGAGAAGAAGGGACTGAGATCTCCCTCACTCTGGATGTGTTAGGAGGAGAAGGGACTGAGATGTCCATCAGAGGAACAGAGGGGGCTGAGATCTCTCTCACTCTGGATGTGATAGGAGCAGAGGGGGCTGAGATCTCCCTCACTCTCGATGTAATAGGAGGAGAAGGGACTGAGATCTCCCTTACTCTGGATGTGATAGGAGGAAATGGGACTGAGATCTCCCTCACTCTGGATGTGATAGGAGGAGAAGTGACTGAGATCTCCCTCAATCTGGATGTGACAGGAGGAGAAGGGACTGAGATCTACCTCACTCTGGATGTGATAGGAGGAGAAGGGACTGAGATCTCCCTCACTCTGGATGTGATAGAAGGAGAAGGGACTGAGATGTCCCTCAGAGGAACAGAGGGGGCTGAGATCTCTCTCACTCTGGATGTGATAGGAGGAGAGGGCTGAGATCTCCCTCACTCTGGATGTGATAGGAGGAGAAGGGGCTGAGATCTCCCTCACTCTGGATGTGATAGGAGGAGAAGGGACTGAGATCTCCCTCACTCTGGATGTGATAGGAGGAGAAGGGACTGAAATCTCCCTCACTCTGGATGTGTTAGGAGGAGAAGGGACTAAGATGTCCCTCAGAGGTACAGAGGGGGCTGAGATCTCTCTCACTCTGGATGTGATAGGAGCAGAGAGAGCTGAGATCTCCCTCACTCTGGATGTGATAGGAGGAGAAGGGACTGAGATCTCCCTCACTCTGGATGTGAAAGGAGAAGAAGGACTGAGATCTCCCTCACTCTGGATGTGTTAGGTGGAGAAGGGACTGAGATGTCCCTGAGAGGAGCAGAGGGGGCTGAGATCTCTCTCACTCTGGATGTGATAGGAGCAGAGGGGGCTGAGATCTCCCTCACTCTCGATGTAATAGGAGGAGAAAGGACTGAGATCTCCTTTACTCTGGAAGTGATAGGAGGAGAAGGGACTGAAATTTCCCTCACTCTGGATGTGATAGGAGGAGAAGGGACTGAAATCTCTATCACTCTTGATGTGATAGGAGAAGGGACTGAAATCTCCCTCACTCTGGATGTGATAGGAGAAGGGACTAAGATGTCCCTCAATCTGGATGTAATAGGAGGAGAAGGGACTGAGATCTCCCTCACTCTGTATTTGATAGGAGGAGAAGGGACTGATATCTCCCTCAGAGGAGCAGAGGGGCTGAGATCTCTCTCACTCTGGAAGTGATAGGAGCAGAGAAAGTAGAGATTTCCATCACTCTGTATGTGATACGAGGAGAAAGGGACAAGATCTCCATCACTCTGGATGTGATAGGAGGAGAAGGGACTGAGATCTCCCTCACTCTGGATGTGATAGAAGGAGAAGGGACTGAGATGTCCATCAGAGGAACAGAGGGGCTGAGATCTCTCTCACTCTGGATGTGATAGGAGCAGAGAGGGCTGAGATCTCCCTCACTCTGGATGTGATAGGAGGAGAAGGGACTGAGATCTCCCTCACTCTGGATGTGATAGGAGAAGTGACTGAGATCTCCCTCACTCTGGATGTGTTAGGAGGAGAAGGGACTAAGATGTCCCTCAGAGGTACAGAGGGGGCTGAGATCTCTCTCACTCTGGATGTGATAGGAGCAGAGAGAGCTGAGATCTCCCTCACTCTGGATGTGATAGGAGGAGAAGGGACTGAGATCTCCCTCACTCTGGATGTGAAAGGAGAAGAAGGACTGAGATCTCCCTCACTCTGGATGTGTTAGGAGGAGAAGGGACTGAGATGTCCCTGAGAGGAGCAGAGGGGGCTGAGATCTCTCTCACTCTGGATGTGATAGGAGGAGAAGGGGCTGATATCTCTATCACTCTAGATGTGATAGGAGGAGAAGGGACTGAGATCTCCCTCACTCTGGATGTAATAGGAAGAGAAGGGACTGAGATCTCTATCCCTCTAGATGTGATAGGAGCAGAGGGGGATGAGATCTCCCTCACTCTAGATGTGATAGGAGCAGAGGGGGCTGAGATCTCCCTCATTCTGGTTGTGATAGGAGGAGAAGGGACTGAGATCTCCCTCACTTTGGATGTGAAAGGAGAAGGGACTGAGATCTCCCTCACTCTGGATGTGATAGGAGGAGAAGGGACTGAGATCTCCCCAAGAGAAGCAGAGGGGGCTGAGGTCTCTCTCACTCTGGATGTGATAGGAGCAGAGGGAGTAGAGATTTCCATCACTCTGTATGTGATATGAGGAGAAAGGGACAAGATCTTCCTTACTCTGGATGTGATAGGAGCAGAGAGGGCTGAGATCTCCCTCTCTGTGGATGTGATAGGAGCAGAGGGGGCTAAGATCTCCCTCACTCTGGATGTGATAGGAGAAGGGACTGAGATCTCCATCACTCTGGATGTGATAGGAGGAGAAGGGACTGAGATCTCCCTCACTCTGGATGTGATAGAAGGAGAAGGGACTGAGATGTCCCTGAGAGGAGCAGAGGGGGCTGAGATCTCTCTCACTCTGGATGTGATAGGAGCAGAGAGGGCTGAGATCTCCCTCACTGGAAGTGATAGGAGGAGAAGGGACTGAGATCTCCCTCACTCTGGATGTGATAGGAGGAGAAGGGACTGAGATATCCCTCACTCTGTATGTGTTAGGAGGAGAAGGGACTAAGATGTCCCTCAGAGGAGCTGAGGGGGCTGAGATCTCTCTCACTCTGGATGTGATAGGAGCAGAGGGGGCTGAGATCTCCCTCACTCTGGATGTGATAGGAGGAGAAGGGATTGAGATCTCCCTCAATCTGGATGTGATAGGAGAAGGGACTGAGATCTACCTCACTCTGGATGTGATAGGAGGAAAAGAAACTGATATATCCCTCACTCTGGATGTGATAGGAGAAGGGACTGAGATGTCCCTCAGAGGAGCAGAGGGGGCTGAGATCTCTCTCATTCTGGATGTGATAGGAGCAGAGAGGGCTGAGATCTCCCTCACTCTGGATGTGATAGGAGGAGAAGGGACTGAGATCTCCCTCACTCTGGATGTGATAGGAGGAGAAGGGACTGAGATCTCCCTCACTCTGGATGTGATAGGAGGAGAAGGGACTGAGATCTCCCTCACTCTGGATGTGTTAGGAGGAGAAGGGACTAAGATGTCCCTCAGAGGAACAGAGGGGGCTGAGATCTCTCTCACTCTGGATGTGATAGGAGCAGAGAGGGCTGAGATCTCCCTCACTCTGGATGTGATAGGAGGAGGAGAAGGGACTAAGATCTCCCTCACTCTGGATGTGATAGGAGAAGAAGGGACTGAGATCTCCCTCACTCTGGATGTGTTAGGAGGAGAAGGGACTGAGATGTCCACCAGAGGAACAGAGGGGGCTGAGATCTCTCTCACTCTGGATGTGATAGGAGCAGAGGGGGCTGAGATCTCCCTCACTCTCGATGTAATAGGAGGAGAAGGGACTGAGATCTCCCTTACTCTGGATGTGATAGGAGGAAATGGGACTGAGATCTCCCTCACTCTGGATGTGATAGGAGGAGAAGTGACTGAGATCTCCCTCAATCTGGATGTGATAGGAGGAGAAGGGACTGAGATCTACCTCACTCTGGATGTGATAGGAGGAGAAGGGACTGAGATCTCCCTCACTCTGGATGTGATAGAAGGAGAAGGGACTGAGATGTCCCTCAGAGGAACAGAGGGGGCTGAGATCTCTCTCACTCTGGATGTGATAGGAGCAGAGAGGGCTGAGATCTCCCTCACTCTGGATGTGATAGGAGGAGAAGGGGCTGAGATCTCCCTCACTCTGGATGTGATAGGAGGAGAAGGGACTGAGATCTCCCTCACTCTGGATGTGATAGGAGGAGAAGGGACTGAAATCTCCCTCACTCTGGATGTGTTAGGAGGAGAAGGGACTAAGATGTCCCTCAGAGGTACAGAGGGGGCTGAGATCTCTCTCACTCTGGATGTGATAGGAGCAGAGAGAGCTGAGATCTCCCTCACTCTGGATGTGATAGGAGGAGAAGGGACTGAGATCTCCCTCACTCTGGATGTGAAAGGAGAAGAAGGACTGAGATCTCCCTCACTCTGGATGTGTTAGGTGGAGAAGGGACTGAGATGTCCCTGAGAGGAGCAGAGGGGTCCGAGATCTCTCTCACTCTGGATGTGATAGGAGCAGAGGGGGCTGAGATCTCCCTCACTCTCGATGTAATAGGAGGAGAAAGGACTGAGATCTCCTTTACTCTGGATGGGATAGGAGGAGAAGGGACTGAGATTTCCCTCACTCTGGATGTGATAGGAGGAGAAGGGACTGAAATCTCTATCACTCTTGATGTGATAGGAGAAGGGACTGAAATCTCCCTCACTCTGGATGTGATAGGAGAAGGGACTAAGATGTCCCTCAATCTGGATGTAATAGGAGGAGAAGGGACTGAGATCTCCCTCACTCTGTATTTGATAGGAGGAGAAGGGACTGATATCTCCCTCAGAGGAGCAGAGGGGCTGAGATCTCTCTCACTCTGGAAGTGATAGGAGCAGAGAAAGTAGAGATTTCCATCACTCTGTATGTGATACGAGGAGAAAGGGACAAGATCCCCATCACTCTGGATGTGATAGGAGAAGAAGGGACTGAGATCTATCTCACTCTGGATGTGATAGGAGCAGAGGGGGCTGAGATCTCCCTCACTCTGGATGTGATAGGAGGAGAAGGGACTGAGATCGCCCTCACTCTGGATGTGATAGGAGGAGAAGGGACTGAGATCTCCCTCACTCTGGATGTGATAGAAGGAGAAGGAACTGAGGTGTCCCTCAGAGGAGCAGAGGGGGCTGAGATCTTCCTCACTCTGGATGTGATAGGAGGAGAAGGAGCTGATATCTCTATCACTCTAGATGTGATAGGAGAAGGGACTGAGATCTCCCTCACTCTGGATGTAATAGGAAGAGAAGGACTGAGATCTCTATCCCTCTAGATGTGATAGGAGCAGAGGGGGCTGAGATCTCCCTCACTCTAGATGTGATAGGAGCAGAGGGGGCTGAGATCTCCCTCATTCTGGTTGTGATAGGAGGAGTAGGGACTGAGATCTCCCTCACTCTGTATGTGATAGGAGGAGAAGGGACTGAGATCTCCCTCAGAGAAGCAGAGGGGGCTGAGGTCTCTCTCACTCTGGATGTGATAAGAGGAGAAGGGACTGAGATCTCCCTCAGAGAAGCAGAGGGGACTGAGGTCTCTCTCACTCTGGATGTGATAGGAGCAGAGGAAGTAGACATTCCCTCACTCTGGATGTGATACGAGGAGAAAGGGACAAGATCTTCCTTACTCTGGATGTGATAGGAGCAGAGAGGGCTGAGATCTACCTCACTCTGGATGTGATAGGAGCAGAGGGGGCTGAGATCTCCCTCACTCTGGATGTGATAGGAGAAGGGACTGAGATCTCCATCACTCTGGATGTGATAGGAGGAGAAGGGACTGAGATCTCCCTCACTCTGGATGTGATAGAAGGAGAAGGGACTGAGATGTCCCTGAGAGGAGCAGAGGGGGCTGAGATATCTCTCACTCTGGATGTGATAGGAGCAGAGAGGGTTGAGATCTCCCTCACTCTGGATGTGATAGGAGGAAAAGGGACTGAGATCTGTATCACTCTAGATGTGATAGGAGAAAGGACTGAGATCTACCTCACTCTGGATGTGATAGGAGGAGAAGGGACTGAGATCTCCCTTACTCTGGATGTGATAGGAGGAAATGGGACTGAGATCTTACTCACTCTGGATGTGATAGGAGGAGAAGTGACTGAGATCTCCCTCAATCTGGATGTGATAGGAGAAGGGACTGAGATCTACCTCACTCTGGATGTGATAGGAGGAAAAGAAACTGATATATCCCTCACTCTGGATGTGATAGGAGAAGGGACTGAGATGTCCCTCAGAGGAACAGAGGGAGCTGAGATCTCTCTCACTCTGGATGTGATAGGAGCAGAGAGGGCTGAGATCTCTCTCACTCTGGATGTGATAGGAGGAGAAGGGACTGAGATCTCCCTCACTCTGGATGTGATAGGAGGAGAAGGGACTGAAATCTCCCTCACTCTGGATGTGTTAGGAGGAGAAGGGACTAAGATGTCCCTCAGAGGTACAGAGGGGGCTGAGATCTCTCTCACTCTGGATGTGATAGAAGCAGAGAGAGCTGAGATCTCCCTCACTCTGGATGTGATAGGAGGAGAAGGGACTGAGATCTCCCTCACTCTGGATGTGAAAGGAGAAGAAGGACTGAGATCTCCCTCACTCTGGATGTGTTAGGTGGAGAAGGGACTGAGATGTCCCTGAGAGGAGCATAGGGGGCTGAGATCTCTCTCACTCTGGATGTGATAGGAGCAGAGGGGGCTGAGATCTCCCTCACTCTCGATGTAATAGGAGGAGAAAGGACTGAGATCTCCTTTACTCTGGATGTGATAGGAGGAGAAGGGACTGAGATTTCCCTCACTCTGGATGTGATAGGAGGAGAAGGGACTGAAATCTCTATCACTCTTGATGTGATAGGAGAAGGGACTGAAATCTCCCTCACTCTGGATGTGATAGGAGAAGGGACTAAGATGTCCCTCAATCTGGATGTAATAGGAGGAGAAGGGACTGAGATCTCCCTCACTCTATATTTGATAGGAGGAGAAGGGACTGATATCTCCCTCAGAGGAGCAGAGGGGCTGAGATCTCTCTCACTCTGGAAGTGATAGGAGCAGAGAAAGTAGAGATTTCCATCACTCTGTATGTGATACGAGGAGAAAGGGACAAGATCTCCATCACTCTGGATGTGATAGAAGGAGAAGGGACTGAGATTTCCCTCAGAGGAGCAGAGGGGGCTGAGATCTTCCTCACTCTGGATGTGATAGGAGGAGAAGGGGCTGATATCTCGATCACTCTAGATGTGATAGGAGGAGAAGGGACTGAGATCTCCCTCACTCTGGATGTAATAGGAAGAGAAGGGACTGAGATCTCTATCCCTCTAGATGTGATAGGAGCAGAGGGGGCTGAGATCTCCCTCACTCTAGATATGATAGGAGCAGAGGGGGCTGAGATCTCCCTCATTCTGTATGTGATAGGAGGAGAAGGGACTGAGATCTCCCTCAGAGAAGCATAGGGGGCTGAGGTCTCTCTCACTCTGGATGTGATAGGAGGAGAAGGGACTGAGATCTCCCTCAGAGAAGCAGAGGGGACTGAGGTCTCTCTCACTCTGGATGTGATAGGAGCAGAGGAAGTAGACATTCCCTCACTCTGGATGTGATACGAGGAGAAAGGGACAAGATCTTCCTTACTCTGGATGTGATAGGAGCAGAGAGGGCTGAGATCTCCCTCACTCTGGATGTGATAGGAGCAGAGGGGGCTGAGATCTCCCTCACCCTGGATGTGATAGGAGAAGGGACTGAGATCTCCATCACTCTGGATGTGATAGGAGGAGAAGGGACTGAGATCTCCCTCACTCTGGAATGGATGTGATAGAAGGAGAAGGGACTGAGATGTCCCTGAGAGGAGCAGAGGGGGCTGAGATCTCCCTCACTCTGGATGTGATAGGAGGAGAGAGGGTTCAGATCTCCCTCACTCTGGATGTGATAGGAGGAAAAGGGACTGAGATCTGTATCACTCTAGATGTGATAGGAGAAAGGACTGAGATCTACCTCACTCTGGATGTGATAGGAGGAGAAGGGACTGAGATCTCCCTCACTCTGGATGTGATAGAAGGAGAAGGGACTGAGATGTCCCTCAGAGGAGCAGAGGGGGCTGAGATCTCCCTCACTCTGGATGTGATAGGAGGAGAAGGGACTGAGATCTCCCTCACTCTGGATATGTTAGGAGGAGAAGGGAACTGAGATGTCCCTTAGAGGAACAGAGGGGGCTGAGATCTCTCTCACTCTGGATGTTATAGGAGCAGAGGGGGCTGAAATCTCCCTCACTCACGATGTAATAGGAGAAGAAGGGACTGAGATCTCCCTTACTCTGGATGTGATAGGAGGAAATGGGACTTAGATCTCCCTCACTCTGGATGTGATAGGAGGAGAAGGGACTGAGATCTCCCTCAATCTGGATGTGATAGGAGGAGAAGGGACTGAGATCTACCTCACTCTGGATGTGATAGGAGGAGAAGGGACTGAGATCTCCCTCACTCTGGATGTGATAGAAGGAGAAGGGACTGAGATGTCCCTCAGAGGAACAGAGGGAGCTGAGATCTCTCTCACTCTGGATGTGATAGGAGCAGAGAGGGCTGAGATCTCCCTCACTCTGGATGTGATAGGAGGAGAAGGGACTGAGGTCTCCCTCACTCTGGATGTGATAGGAGGAGAAGGGACTGAGATCTCCCTCACTCTGGATGTGTTAGGAGGAGAAGGGACTAAGATGTCCCTCAGAGGAACAGAGGGGGCTGAGATCTCTCTCACTCTGGATGTGATAGGAGCAGAGAGAGCTGAGATCTCCCTCACTCTGGATGTGATAGGAGGAGAAGGGACTGAGATCTCCCTCACTCTGGATGTGAAAGGAGAAGGGACTGAGATCTCCCTCACTCTGGATGTGTTAGGAGGAGAAGGGACTGAGATGTCCCTGAGAGGAGCAGAGGGGGCTGAGATCTCTCTCACTCTGGATGTGATAGGAGCAGAGGGGGCTGAGATCTCCCTCACTCTCGATGTAATAGGAGGAGAAAGGACTGAGATCTCCTTTACTCTGGATGTGATAGGAGGAGAAGGGACTGAGATTTCCCTCACTCTGGATGTGATAGGAGGAGAAGGGACTGAAATCTCTATCACTCTTGATGTGATAGGAGAAGGGACTGAGATCTCCCTCACTCTGGATGTGATAGGAGAAGGGACTAAGATGTCCCTCACTCTGGATGTAATAGGAGGAAAAGGAACTGAGATCTCCCTCACTCTGTATTTGATAGGAGGAGAAGGGACTGAGATCTCCCTCAGAGGAGCAGAGGGGGCTGAGATCTCTCACTCTGGAAGTGATAGGAGCAGAGAAAGTAGAGATTTCCATCACTTTGTATGTGATATGAGGAGAAAGGGACAAGATCTCCATCACTCTGGATGTGATAGGAGAAGAAGGGACTGAGATCTATCTCACTCTGGATGTGATAGGAGCACAGGAAGAAGAGATTTCCATCAGTCTATATGTGATACGAGGAGAAAGGGACAAAATCTCCCTCACTCTGGATGTGATAGGAGTAGAGGGGGCTGAGATCTCCCTCACTCTGGATGTGATAGGAGGAGAAGGGACTGAGATCGCCCTCACTCTGGATGTGATAGGAGGAGAAGGGACTGAGATCTCCCTCACTCTGGATGTGATAGAAGGAGAAGGGACTGAGATGTCCCTCAGAGGAGCAGAGGGGGCTGAGATCTTCCTCACTCTGGATGTGATAGGAGGAGAAGGGGCTGATATCTCTATCACTCTAGATGTGATAGGAGGAGAAGGGACTGAGATCTCCCTCACTCTGGATGTGATAGAAGCAGAGGGGGCTGATATCTCTATCACTCTAGATGTAATAGGAAGAGAAGGGACTGAGTTCTCTATCCCTCTAGATGTGATAGGAGCAGAGGGGGCTGAGATCTCCCTCACTCTAGATGTGATAGGAGCAGAGGGGGCTGAGATCTCCCTCATTCTGGTTGTGATAGGAGGAGTAGGGACTGAGATCTCCCTCACTCTGTATGTGATAGGAGGAGAAGGGACTGAGATCTCCCTCACTCTGTATGTGATAGGAGGAGAAGGGACTGAGATCTCCCTCAGAGAAGCCCCTCTGCTGAGGTCTGAGGTCTCTCTCACTCTAGATGTGATAGGAGCAGAGGAAGTAGACATTCCCTCACTCTGGATGTGATACGAGGAGAAAGGGACAAGATCTTCCTTACTCTGGATGTTATAGGAGCAGAGGGGGCTGAGATCTCCCTCACTCACGATGTAATAGGAGAAGAAGTGACTGTCTATACCCGCGTTTCCTCCTGCTCAGTGACTGTCTGTACCCGCGTTTCCTCCTGCTCAGTGACTGTCTATACCCGTGTTTCCTCCTGCTCAGTGACAGTCTATACCTGCGTCTCCTCCTGCTCGGTGACTGTGTATACCTGCGTTTCCTCCTGCTCGGTGACTCTCTATACCTGTATCTCCTCCTACTCAGTGACTGTCTATACCTGCGTCTCCTCCTGCTCAGTGACTGTGTATAACCGCGTTTCCTCCTGCTGGTGACTGTCTATACCTGCGTTTCTTCCCGTTCAGTGACTGTCTGTACCCACGTTTCCTCCTGCTCAGTGACTGTCTATACCCGTGTTTCCTCCTGCTCAGTGACTGTCTATACCTGCGTCTCCTCCTGCTCAGTGACTGTGTATACTCGCGTTTCCTCCTGCTGGTGACTGTCTATACCTGCATTTCTTCCCGTTCAGTGACTGTCTGTACCCACGTTTCCTCCTGCTCAGTGACTGTCTGTACCCGCGTTTCCTCCTGCTCAGTGACTGTCTATACCTGCGTCTCCTCCTGCTCAGTGACTGTCTATACCTGCGTTTCTTCCCATTCAGTGACTGTCTATACCCGTGTTTCCTCCTGCTCAGTGACTGTCTATACCTGCGTCTCCTCCTGCTCAGTGACTGTCTATACCTGCGTCTCCTCCTGCTCAGTGACTGTCTGTACCTGCGTTTCCTCCTGCTCAGTGACTGTCTGTACCTGCGTCTCCTCCTGCTCAGTGACTGTCTATACCCGTGTTTCCTCCTGCTCAGTGACTGTCTGTACCCGCATTTCCTTCTGCTCGGTGACTGTCTATACCTGCGTCTCCTCCTGCTCAGTGACTGTCTATACCTGCGTCTCCTCCTGCTCAGTGACTGTCTATACCCGTGTTTCCTCCTGCTCAGTGACTGTCTATACCTGCGTTTCCTCCTGCTCAGTGACTGTCTGTACCTGCGTTTCCTCCTGCTCAGTGACTGTCTGTACCCGTGTTTACTCCTGCTCAGTGACTGTCTGTACCCGCGTTTCCTCCTGCTCGGTGACTGTGTATACCTGCGTCTCCTCCTGCTCAGTGACTGTTTATACCCGCGTCTCCTCCTGCTCAGTGACTGTCTATACCCGCGTCTCCTCCTGCTCAGTGACTGTCTATACCCGCGTTTCCTCCTGCTCAGTGACTGTCTATACCTGCGTTTCCTCCTGCTCAGTGACTGTCTGTACCTGCGTCTCCTCCTGCTCGGTGACTGTGTATACTTGCGTTTCCTCCTGCTCAGTGACTGTCTATACCTGCGTTTCCTCCTGCTCAGTGACTGTCTGTACCTGCGTCTCCTCCTGCTCAGTGACTGTCTATACCTGCGTTTCCTCCTGCTCAGTGACTGTCTATACCTGCATTTCCTTCTGCTCGGTGACTGTCTATACCCATGTTTCCTCCTGCTCAGTGACTGTGTATACCCGCATTTCCTCCTGCTCAGTGACTGTGTATACCCGCGTTTCCTCCTGCTCAGTGACTGTCTATACCTGCGTTTCCTCCTGCTCAGTGACTGTCTATACCTGCGTTTCCTCCTGCTCAGTGACTGTCTATACCTGCGTTTCCTCCTGCTCAGTGACTGTGTATTCCCGCGTTTCCTCCTGCTCAGTGACTGTCTATACCCGCGTTTCCTCCTGCTCAGTCACTGTCTGTACCCGCGTTTCCTCCTGCTCAGTGACTGTCTATACCCGCGTTTCCTCCTGCTCAGTGACTGTCTATACCTGCGTTTCCTCCTGCTCAGTGACAGTCTGTACCTGCGTTTCCTCCTGCTCAGTGACTGTCTATACCTGCGTTTCCTCCTGCTCAATGACTTTCTATACCTGCGTTTCCTCCTGCTCAGTGACTGTGTATACCCGCGTTTCCTCCTGCTCAGTGAATGTCTATACCTGCGTTTCCTCCTGCTCAGTGACTGTCTGTACCTGCGTCTCCTCCTACTCAGTGACTGTCTATACCTGCGTTTCCTCCTGCTCAGTGACTGTCTATATCCGCGTCTCCTCCTGCTCAGTGACTGTCTATACCCGCGTCTCCTCCTGCTCAGTGACTGTGTATACCCGCGTTTCCTCCTGCTCAGTGACTGTGTATACCTGCGTTTCCTCCTGCTCAGTGACTGTCTATAACTGCGTCTCCTCCTGCTCAGTGACTGTCTGTACCCGCATCTCCTCCTGCTCAGTGACTGTGTATACCTGCGTTTCCTCATGCTCAGTGACTGTGTATACCTGCGTTTCCTCATGCTCAGTGACTGTGTATACCTGCGTTTCCTCATGCTCAGTGACTGTGTATACCCGCGTTTCCTCCTGCTCAGTGACTGTGTATACCAGCGTTTCCTCCTGCTCAGTGACTGTGTATACCCGCGTTTCCTCCTGCTCGGAGACTGTATTTACCCGCGTCTCCTCCTACTCAGAGACTGTCTATACCCGCGTTTCCTCCTACTCAGAGACTGTCTATACCCGCGTTTCCTCCTGCTCAGTGACTGTCTATACCTGCGTTTCCTCCTGCTCAGTGACTGTCTATACCTGCGTTTCCAACTGCTCAGTGACTGTGTATACCTGCGTTTCCTCCTGCTCGGTGAAGGTGTATACCTGCGTTTCCTCCTGCTCAGTGACTGTCTATACCTGCGTCTCCTCCTGCTCAGTGACTGTCTATACCTGCGTCTCCTCCTGCTCAGTGACTGTCTGTACCCGCGTTTCCTCCTGCTCAGTGACTGTCTATACCCACGTTTCCTCCTGCTGGTGACTGTTCATCTCTTCCTATGGCTGCCTGACCCCAGTAATACGCTGATTACTCCTGTGCTTCCTGACGTCTCACCTGTATTGTGAGAATTGCGCTGCTGATTGTTACCTGAGCTCTGTTTTAGTGTTCTGTGATGTTACATTCTGTATACTCTGTATTGTTCTAATGTCTGCAGTATGTACGGCGCTGACAAACACTTGTGGCGCCTTATAAATAAATTGTAATAATTAAAAAAACTAATGGTCTCTGTAAACCTCTATATTACTGTATGTTCCTACCGTCTATGGAGCAAAGCGAGATAGATATATATATATATATATATGATGATGACTATTGGAGAAGGTAGGGGACGCGCTCAGTTACTATCCCTGGAGGCACTGACCCCGCAGGGTAACACCAGGCATCAGCCCGTCATGTGCACACGGGTGTTCTCCAGATGCCGCCAGCTGGCAGCAGGTTTTATAGCTTCTTCTTCTCGTTATTCCAGTTTAGCCGGAGACTCCAGGATATGAAATGTTTGTCCATGTGATGATAACGAGAGGAGGAGGGGTCTGGTGATGGAGGGGGCGGAGCATGGAACTGCGAGCAAAGTACATGTCACAGGACACTAAACCCCAAACTGACCACACACATGGGGTGGGCGAGGAGATACTGTATATTAGAGCTATAGCGAATAAGATGCTATATAGGAGATACTGTGTATTAGAGCTATGAGGAATAAGATACTATATAGGAGATACTGTGTATTAGAGCTATGAGGAATAATCTGCATTATAGGAGATACTGTGTATTAGAGCTATGAGGAATAAGATACTATATAGGAGATACTGTGTATTAGAGCTATGGGGAATAATCTGCATTATAGGAGATACTGTGTATTAGAGCTATGAGGTATAATCTGCATTATAGGAGATACTGTGTATTAGAGCTATGGGGAATAAGCTACTATATAGGAGATACTGTGTATTAGAGCTATGAGGAATAATCTGCATTATAGGAGATACTGTGTATTAGAGCTATGAGGTATAATCTGCATTATAGGAGATACTGTGTATTAGAGCTATGGGGAATAAGCTACTATATAGGAGATACTGTGTATTAGAGCTATGAGGAATAATCTGCATTATAGGAGATACTGTGTATTAGAGCTATGAGGAATAATCTGCATTATAGGAGATACTGTGTATTAGAGCTATGAGGAATAATCTGCATTATAGGAGATACTGTGTATTAGATCTATGAGGAATAATCTGCATTATAGGAGATACTGTGTATTAGAGCTATGAGGAATAATCTGCATTATAGGAGATACTGTGTATTAGAGCTACAGGGAATAAGATACTATATAGGAGATACTGTATATTAGAGCTATGGGGAATAAGCTGCTATATAGGAGATACTGTGTATTAGAGCTATGAGGAATAATCTGCATTATAGGAGATACTGTGTATTAGAGCTGTGGGGAATAAACTGCTATAAATGAGATACTGTGTATTAGAGCTATGAGGAATAATCTACTATATAGGAGATACTGTGTATTAGAGCTATGAGGAATAATCTGCATTATAGGAGATACTGTGTATTAGAGCTATGAGGAATAATCTGCATTATAGGAGATACTGTGTATTAGATCTATGAGGAATAATCTGCATTATAGGAGATACTGTGTATTAGAGCTATGAGGAATAATCTGCATTATAGGAGATACTGTGTATTAGAGCTACAGGGAATAAGATACTATATAGGAGATACTGTATATTAGAGCTATGGGGAATAAGCTGCTATATAGGAGATACTGTGTATTAGAGCTATGAGGAATAATCTACTATATAGGAGATACTGTGTATTAGAGCTATGGGGAATAAGCTGCTATATAGGAGATACTGTGTATTAGAGCTATGAGGAATAAGCTGCTATACAGGAGATACTGTGTATTAGAGCTATGGGGAATAAGCTACTATATAGGAGATACTGTGTATTAGAGCTATGAGGAATAATCTGCATTATAGGAGATATTGTGTATTAGAGCTATGAGGAATAATCTGCATTATAGGAGATACTGAGTGTGGCCGGAGAGACCAGCCAGCCACACGTGTAATGGCGGCTGCGGCACTGAAGGTGTTAACCCTCGTGCCTGGCGCCATATTAAGGGACAATGGGCGCTGGGCGTCACTGTTAAACGTACTTACGGCGCTGGGCACGGACTGTTTAAAAGTTTGTTTAATGATGTGTTTTAACATGTCATATGTAGTGCTCTATGCACAATTGCAGGAATGCATGTTTAACTGTATTTTATATTCAAGATGTGGTCATCTGTATATTTAAAGAGGAAAATGCACTTACTATCATAGATGTCTGAATAATCATGTCTTATCCTCTGGGAATGGAACAGGGCCCTTAGCATGCCACTTCCTATCAGAGAGGTGTGAAGGACAATACCTTTTGATGTGTAAGTTCCTTAGAGAGAGATGCTAATCACTGGGTTTATGGGCTTGGAACTTGTTTCATGTACCTGATTTAATTGACATACGAACGACAGATACAGGAAGGAAGACTGTTTGTTTGTATTGTAGCCTTCCTGTTGTAATCTCAGCACTGGGTTTGCTTGGAGATGTGAATGAGACAGAAACATTGTGTTTTGAAGCTATGTGATAAATTTATCAATAGTGAATGTTAATCTGATACCAAACGTCTGTGTCAGAGGAAGGAGGATATTGTTTTATTGCACTTATATCCTTGTAAAATGTGATTTATTGGTATTTTGTAAAATAACCTGATTGGTTGGAGAAGACAGGGAGGGCTTACCCCCCTGTGATACTGTGTGGAAAACTGACATAAAAAGGAGACCTGCGTGCCTCCAGAGTGGTATTGTAACATCTTCTTCTGCTGAAAACATCTTGATTGTATGCTGTTGCCCCTAGCAATAGGGAGGAGCCTTTTTAAAGGTTATTTGAGCAATAAACACCTTTGCCTCAAGAAGACTGCTTCATCTTGTGACCTACAGGGTTAGGCCAAACCTAGCCCCGTTCTCCGGCTGTCCAGGGAAGCACCTAGCGTCTCCAAGCTCCGCCTTCCGCCAGCTACCGGTAGAGGCCTAGCAAGTGGCTAGGGGGGATTCGTCGACACCACACAGCTGTGGTAAGGCAGTGCGTCGGCACATACAGAGCAGAACCGTGGTTCCAAACGCCACGGCAGGTTAGGAGTTTGGTGGTGGCAGCAAGAACCCGCCCACAACGCAGTGGGTGGAGTCAGTAACAGGCGGTTACTGACGGTAAGCGGGAATCCCCTATGTGGTCAGGCCTCGTGCGGCTTGACTTTCCATTCTGTGCGCAGTCGACGGGACGCGGCAAGCGGCGAGTGCTTCCGTACGGTACCGTCCTGTCACAGAAATTGGTGGCATAGTGGTGGGATAATCCCAGGCGGCTTTTCATCACCTGATTGGAGAAGCCGAGTTACTCAGGAGAGGAGTAACTGCAGCGCAGGAGAACGCACAAGATGGCGGAATTCAGCGGAATGTCCAAGGAGGATCTGGAGATCGTATGCCAGGGGAAGGGTGTGGATATCCCTTCCAACGCGTCCAGAAGCGTCATGAAGGCGGCGCTCAGGAGCTGGGAGGAGTCTCATCGGGCGGAGGCGGAAAGCACTGACGGCGTCAGCATCGCAGAGGACGGCCCAACAGTGGACCTTCGTGAAGAACCGTTGAGAACCACAAGCCCCGCCCTCTCTCACAGCAGCAATGTTTCCCAGCAATCCCTAGCAGGGCCAGGATCCCAACGTCCCAGGGGGGGCGGCCCGGATAGCCTAGCAGATCGGCTAGCGGAATTGGGGGAAAGGGCAACGGAGCAAGAGCGCTTGATCATCATCCAGATGTGGCGTGATGAGCGGGCACCACAGGCCGTGGTACCCCGGGAGCCGTTGTCAGCTGTTGTACACAGATCAGGACGAATTCAGTTTGCCAAGTTTGCAGACAGTGATGGGGACATTGATGGACATTTGCAAGTCTTTGAAAGGACTTGTAAACTACACGATCTACCCAAGTCAGAGTGGGTGAGACACCTTGTGCCCACTCTGCATGGAGAGGCCTTGGAGGCCTATCGAGGAGTGGCGACGGAGGACTGTGGGAACTACGACGAAGTCGCGAAGGCCCTCCTCCAGCGATTCTTCATCACTCCAGAGTCTTACAGGAAGAAGTTCAGAGACTTGCCCAAGAATCCTAGCAGCACCCATGAGCAATTCGCCACCCAGCTGCGGCAGTACGTGGTGAAGTGGGTGAAGGATTCGGAAGCCACTACATGGGACGCACTGATCGACCTGATCTGCAGGGAGCAGTTCTACCGCAGGTGCGCCCAAGAAGTGAAGGAGTGGGTGCTAGATCGGGAGCCACCCAGCTTAAAAATGGCTGCCCAATTAGCCGACAAATATGTGGCAATTCGGCCACGGGGGCAGAAGCGCCCCACCAGCAGCCAGCTCCAACAGACTGTACCACCAAGGGGACCCCCCTCTTCAGCTCATCATCCCCAAAGACAAGCATCTTCCAACCCGGGTGCTCTTGGCCAGCAACCGCACCGCAGTGTCCCTGCAACTGATCAGAGATCATCGGTGCCAAGACTGGAGAAGAAGTGCTACGGCTGTGGGAAAATCGGACATCTGAGGATGAACTGTCCTGCATCCCAAGCACCCCAGACTCGTGCCCCAAATCCGAGTGCTGGAGCCCGGCTCGCTTGTTTGACGAGAGGAGATGAGCCTACAGAGACTGTTCCCCCTCCAGTCAGTCCGATGGAGTGTGGCGAGAGACAGGTGCACTCTGCAGAGAGAGTCACCTGCATGGCCAAACAGCCCCTACACAACATGTGGAGGCACCTGCAGTCAGTCCACGTGGGACCCCTGCAGGGAGAAGGCCTAAGAGACTCTGGGGCCTCAATCACTGTGGTGAGCCCCCACCTTATAGATCCTGCTGCAGTATTGCAGGGTCGCACTGCCACGATCACCCTGGCAGAAGGAACAGAAAAAGCGGTTCCCATGGCAAGAGTCTACCTGGACTGGGGAGCTGGACCAGAGTTGCGAGAAGTTGCCGTCATGGATGGTCTCCCAACTGATGTGGTCCTAGGAAATGATCTGGGTGGTGGGATCGTCACTATGTTTGTTGGCGCCATTCCCCGGAGTCAAGTTCCAAACCCACCGTTGACATCAGCTACTCCAGCACAGCCCAGCCCAGAGGAAAAGACTACAGCTGCTAGACAACTGCCAGCACAGCCAACCACAGCATCAACCAGCCCAGAGGAAAAGATCACAGCGGCTAGATCAGTACATCGACCCTGCATGCCTTTTGCCTCTGGTATGCCTACGTCCCCTAGCAACGCAGAGGATGTCGGTTCCAGCTCGTGTGATCCTGTGGGGGTGCCCAATGATGCTCCTGACCCAAGTGGTTTGCCAACTCCGGCGGTGAGTATGAGAAACCACACTGATTTTTCCATGACTGACCCCTACCAGACTGACCCTAGTAGTCCCCACCTAGATCCCCCTGTAGAGTGTCCCAATTTAGGAGAGATTGAGGGCCACAGGCAGGAGTTTAGGGAGGTTCAACTCTCCGACCCATCCCCGAAAGGCATGAGGCGCCACCCTGGCAGCGGCCTTGACAGGGTTGGGGCAGGAAGTTTGACCGGGCGGGAAGGGTTAAGGTACAGGGTAGATAGGAAAGTGGGAGGGGATAGACCAGATAGGGAATGTGTCCAACTGGTCCCCTCCGGGAAAGTTCCTGCGCAACCGGTGTCGGTTGCCAGCGAAACCCCTTTGGACAGTAACCCGGAGACAGACCGTACCCTGAAGTGCCTGACACAGAGCTTACCCTGGTCTGGAATGTCGGATGACGCCCAGACCACAGGTAAGGCTGGTGCCATGCGTTGGCAGCCGGGGCACTTCAGCGGTTGTGTTGTCTCTGGGCCTCTGCCCATAGGAGAACCCTTGCAGCAAGTTGCTGTGGACATAGCAGGTCCCCTGCCTGTGCGCAGTAGATCGGGGAAGACACGCAGCCTCCCTGTAGTGGATGCCACACAGGATCCAGAGGCTGGTGGTCTGGCCGCCATCACTGTGGCACAGGTAGCGGACGAGGAGGAAGGAGTAGGCCTAGGTGACAGGGTAGGTTTCCCGAGTCATAGGTCGACAGAGGAGGATGGGAGGGCAGGTCTGACAGTTAGGGCAGACAGTTGCCAGATAGGTATGACGGAGGTGCAGTGCCTGGGGCACCATGTGGGAGGAGACAGGGGTAGGCCCAACCCAGAGGAGGTGGAGGCAACCAGAGGCTGTCCCCGACCCACATCACCCAGACCGGTACTGACCTTAGAACCTGTAAGGCCCTACGGACATGTTGTCATTGACTTTAGTCCTGTAGTGAACCCCTTGACAGAGATGGCTAGGAAGGGCATTCCCAAGTCAGTGGACTTTGCACCCGCTTGCGAGTTGGCATTCCAGTCATTGAAGAAGGCTCAGGTACCCGCTCCAGTGCTGATGGCGCACATTCTTGACCAGGACTGTGTGTTACGAACTATTGCGCCACTGCACGGACTGGGAGCTGTACCGAGCCAGAAAGAGCCATATGGGCAGGAGCACCCTGTGGCCTGTTTGAGCAGGAAACTGCTATTGTGGGAGGTGGGGTATGCCACAATTGGGACACCGTGGGTGGCACTTGTTTGTAACCGGCCCCCCACCGTGGTGACTTACCACCTACCTGTTAGGTGGCTGCAACCTACCTTGGGGGAATTGGACAGACTTTTGTGGTGGAGCCTTGAACTTGGACTTCAGGTGGACTATTTGAAGATTGTGCACCCACGAAGAGAGGCCCACTGCACTATGGATGGACTGTCTAGGCCAGAGCCTACACATCCCAGGTAGCGTCCCCTTCACCCCAACGGACTGCGGGACCAGGACTCAAATCGTTGGGACATGGGTCCCTGGTTGACCCGCTTGAATGGGGGGGGAGGAGTGTGGCCGGAGAGACCAGCCAGCCACACGTGTAATGGCGGCTGCGGCACTGAAGGTGTTAACCCTCGTGCCTGGCGCCATATTAAGGGACAATGGGCGCTGGGCGTCACTGTTAAACGTACTTACGGCGCTGGGCACGGACTGTTTAAAAGTTTGTTTAATGATGTGTTTTAACATGTCATATGTAGTGCTCTATGCACAATTGCAGGAATGCATGTTTAACTGTATTTTATATTCAAGATGTGGTCATCTGTATATTTAAAGAGGAAAATGCACTTACTATTATAGATGTCTGAATAATCATGTCTTATCCTCTGGGAATGGAACAGGGCCCTTAGCATGCCACTTCCTATCAGAGAGGTGTGAAGGACAATACCTTTTGATGTGTAAGTTCCTTAGAGAGAGATGCTAATCACTGGGTTTATGGGCTTGGAACTTGTTTCATGTACCTGATTTAGTTGACATACGAACGACAGATACAGGAAGGAAGACTGTTTGTTTGTATTGTAGCCTTCCTGTTGTAATCTCAGCACTGGGTTTGCTTGGAGATGTGAATGAGACAGAAACATTGTGTTTTGAAGCTATGTGATAAATTTATCAATAGTGAATGTTAATCTGATACCAAACGTCTGTGTCAGAGGAAGGAGGATATTGTTTTATTGCACTTATATCCTTGTAAAATGTGATTTATTGGTATTTTGTAAAATAACCTGATTGGTTGGAGAAGACAGGGAGGGCTTACCCCCCTGTGATACTGTGTGGAAAACTGACATAAAAAGGAGACCTGCGTGCCTCCAGAGTGGTATTGTAACATCTTCTTCTGCTGAAAACATCTTGATTGTATGCTGTTGCCCCTAGCAATAGGGAGGAGCCTTTTTAAAGGTTATTTGAGCAATAAACACCTTTGCCTCAAGAAGACTGCTTCATCTTGTGACCTACAGGGTTAGGCCAAACCTAGCCCCGTTCTCCGGCTGTCCAGGGAAGCACCTAGCGTCTCCAAGCTCCGCCTTCCGCCAGCTACCGGTAGAGGCCTAGCAAGTGGCTAGGGGGGATTCGTCGACACCACACAGCTGTGGTAAGGCAGTGCGTCGGCACATACAGAGCAGAACCGTGGTTCCAAACGCCACGGCAGGTTAGGAGTTTGGTGGTGGCAGCAAGAACCCGCCCACAACGCAGTGGGTGGAGTCAGTAACAGGCGGTTACTGACGGTAAGCGGGAATCCCCTATGTGGTCAGGCCTCGTGCGGCTTGACTTTCCATTCTGTGCGCAGTCGACGGGACGCGGCAAGCGGCGAGTGCTTCCGTACGGTACCGTCCTGTCACACTGTGTATTAGAGCTATGGGTAATAATCTGCATTATAGGAGATACTGTGTATTAGAGCTATAAGGAATAATCTACTATATAGGAGATACTGTGTATTAGAGCTATAGGGAATAAGATACTATATAGGAGATACTGTGTATTAGAGCTATGAGGAATAATCTGCATTATAGGAGATACTGTGTATTAGAGCTATGAGGAATAATCTGCATTATAGGAGATACTGTGTATTAGAGCTATGAGGAATAATCTGCATTATAGGAGATACTGTGTATTAGAGCTATGAGGAATAATCTGCATTATAGGAGATACTGTGTATTAGAGCTATGGGGAATAAACTGCTATATAGGAGATACTGTGTATTAGAGCTATGAGGAATAATCTACTATATAGGAGATACTGTGTATTAGAGCTATGGGGAATAATCTGCATTATAGGAGATACTGTGTATTAGAGCTATGGGGAATATAATAATATATAGGAGATACTGTGTTTTAGAGCTATGAGGAATAATCTACTATATAGGAGATACTGTGTATTAGAGCTATGCGGAATAATCTACTATATAGGAGATACTGTGTATTAGAGCTATGCGGAATAATCTACTATATAGGAGATACTGTGTATTAGAGCTATAGGGAATAAGATACTATATAGGAGATACTGTGTATTAGAGCTATGGGGAATAAACTACTATATATGAGATACTGTGTATTAGAGCTATGAGGAATAATCTGCATTATAGGAGATACTGTGTATTAGAGCTATGAGGAATAATCTGCATTATAGGAGATACTGTGTATTAGAGCTATGGGGAATAAGATGCATTATAGGAGATACTGTGTATTAGAGCTATGAGGAATAATCTGCATTATAGGAGATACTGTGTATTAGAGCTATGAGGAATAATCTGCATTATATGAGATACTGTGTATTAGAGCTATGAGGAATAATCTGCATTATAGGAGATACTGTGTATTAGAGCTATGAGGAATAATCTGCATTATATGAGATACTGTGTATTACAGCTATGGGGAATAAACTGCTATATAGGAGATACTGTGTATTAGAGCTATGGGGAATAATCTGCATTATAGGAGATACTGTGTATTAGAGCTATGGGGAATAATATAATATATAGGAGATACTGTGTTTTAGAGCTATGAGGAATAATCTACTATATAGGAGATACTGTGTATTAGAGTTATGCGGAATAATCTACTATATAGGAGATACTGTGTATTAGAGCTATGCGGAATAATCTACTATATAGGAGATACTGTGTATTAGAGCTATAGGGAATAAGATACTATATAGGAGATACTGTGTATTAGAGCTATGGGGAATAATCTGCATTATAGGAGATACTGTGTATTAGATCTATGAGGAATAATCTGCATTATAGGAGATACTGTGTATTAGAGCTATGAGGAATAATCTGCATTATAGGAGATACTGTGTATTAGAGCTACAGGGAATAAGATACTATATAGGAGATACTGTATATTAGAGCTATGGGGAATAAGATGCTATATAGGAGATACTGTGTATTAGAGCTATGAGGAATAATCTGCATTATAGGAGATACTGTGTATTAGAGCTATGGGGAATAAACTGCTATATAGGAGATACTGTGTATTAGAGCTATGAGGAATAATCTACTATATAGGAGATACTGTGTATTAGAGCTATGGGGAATAATCTGCATTATAGGAGATACTGTGTATTAGAGCTATGGGGAATAAGCTGCTATATAGGAGATACTGTGTATTAGAGCTATGAGGAATAATCTACTATATAGGAGATACTGTGTATTAGAGCTATGGGGAATAAGCTGCTATATAGGAGATACTGTGTATTAGAGCTATGAGGAATAAACTGCTATACAGGAGATACTGTGTATTAGAGCTATGGGGAATAATCTACTATATAGGAGATACTGTGTATTAGAGCTATGGGGAATAAGCTACTATATAGGAGATACTGTGTATTAGAGCTATGAGGAATAATCTGCATTATAGGAGATATTGTGTATTAGAGCTATGAGGAATAATCTGCATTATAGGAGATACTGTGTATTAGAACTATGGGTAATAATCTGCATTATAGGAGATACTGTGTATTAGAGCTATGAGGAATAATCTACTATATAGGAGATACTGTGTATTAGAGCTATAGGGAATAAGATACTATATAGGAGATACTGTGTATTAGAGCTATGAGGAATAATCTGCATTATAGGAGATACTGTGTATTAGAGCTATGAGGAATAATCTGCATTATAGGAGATACTGTGTATTAGAGCTATGAGGAATAATCTGCATTATAGGAGATACTGTGTATTAGAGCTATGAGGAATAATCTGCATTATAGGAGATACTGTGTATTAGAGCTATGGGGAATAAACTGCTATATAGGAGATACTGTGTATTAGAGCTATGAGGAATAATCTACTATATAGGAGATACTGTGTATTAGAGCTATGGGGAATAATCTACTATATAGGAGATACTGTGTATTAGAGCTATAGGGAATAAGATACTATATAGGAGATACTGTGTATTAGAGCTATGGGGAATAAACTACTATATATGAGATACTGTGTATTAGAGCTATGAGGAATAATCTGCATTATAGGAGATACTGTGTATTAGAGCTATGGGGAATAAGATGCATTATAGGAGATACTGTGTATTAGAGCTATGAGGAATAATCTGCATTATAGGAGATACTGTGTATTAGAGCTATGAGGAATAATCTGCATTATAGGAGATACTGTGTATTAGAGCTATGAGGAATAATATGCATTATATGAGATATTGTGTATTAGAGCTATGAGGAATAATCTGCATTATAGGAGATACTGTGTATTAGAGCTATGAGGAATAATCTGCATTATAGGAGATACTGTGTATTACAGCTATGGGGAATAAACTGCTATATAGGAGATACTGTGTATTAGAGCTATGAGGAATAATCTGCATTATAGGAGATACTCTGTATTATAGCTATGAGGAATAATCTACTATATAGGAGATACTGTGTATTAGAGCTATGGGGAATTATCTGCATTATAGGAGATACTGTGTATTAGAGCTATGAGGAATAAGATACTATATAGGAGATACTGTGTATTAGAGCTATGAGGAATAATCTGCATTATAGGAGATACTGTGTATTAGAGCTATGAGGAATAATCTGCATTATAGGAGATACTGTGTATTAGAGCTATGAGGAATAATCTGCATTATATGAGATACTGTGTATTAGAGCTATGAGGAATAATCTGCATTATAGGAGATACTGTGTATTAGAGCTAGGAGGAATAATCTGCATTATAGGAGATACTGTGTATTACAGCTATGGGGAATAAACTGCTATATAGGAGATACTGTGTATTAGAGCTATGAGGAATAATCTGCATTATAGGAGATACTGTGTATTAGAGCTATGAGGAATAATCTACTATATAGGAGATACTGTGTATTAGAGCTATGGGGAATAATCTGCATTATAGGAGATACTGTGTATTAGAGCTATGGGGAATAAGCTACTATATAGGAGATACTGTGTATTAGAGCTATGGGGAATAAGATACTATATAGGAGATACTGTGTATTAGAGCTATGGGGAATAAGCTACTATATAGGAGATACTGTGTATTAGAGCTTTGGGGAATAAACTACTATATAGGAGATACTGTGTATTAGAGCTATGGGGAATAAGCTACTATATAGGAGATACTGTGTATTAGAGCTATGGGGAAAAAGATACTATATAGGAGATACTGTGTATTAGAGCTGTAGGGAATAAGCTACTATATAGGAGATACTGTGTATTAGAGCTATGAGGAATGAGATACTATATAGGAGATACTGTGTATTAGAGCTATGAGGAATAATCTGCATTATATGAGATACTGTGTATCAGAGCTATGAGGAATAATCTGCATTATATGAGATACTGTGTATTAGAGCTATGAGGAATAAGCTACTATATAGGGTATACTGTGTATTAGAGCTATGGGGAAAAAGCTACTATATAGGAAATACTGTGTATTAGAGCTATGGGGAATAAGATACTATATAGGAGATACTGTGTATTAGAGCTATGAGGAATGAGATACTATATAGGAGATACTGTGTATTAGAGCTATGGGGAATAAGATACTTTATAGGAGATACTGTGTATTAGAGCTATGAGGAATGAGATACTATATAGGAGATACTGTGTATTAGAGCTGTGAGGAATAATCTACTATATAGGAGATACTGTGTATTAGAGCTATGGGGAATAATCTGCATTATAGGAGATACTGTGTATTAAAGCTATGAGGAATAAGATACTATATATGAGATACTGTGTATTAGAGCTATGATGAATAACATACTATATAGGAGATACTGTGTATTAGAGCTATGAGGAATAATCTGCATTATATGAGATACTGTGTATTAGAGCTATGAGGAATAATCTGCATTATATGAGATACTGTGTATTAGAGCTATGAGGAATAATCTGCATTATATGAGATACTGTGTATTAGAGCTATGAGGAATAATCTGCATTATAGGAGATACTGTGTATTAGAGCTATGAGGAATAATCTGCATTATAGGAGATACTGTGTATTACAGCTATGGGGAATAAATTGCTATATAGGAGATACTGTGTATTAGAGCTATGAGGAATAATCTGCATTATAGGAGATACTGTGTATTAGAGCTATGAGGAATAATCTACTATATAGCAGATACTGTGTATTAGAGCTATGGGGAATAATCTGCATTATAGGATATACTGTGTATTAGAGCTATGAGGAATAAGATACTATATAGGAGATACTGTGTATTAGAGCTATGAGGAATAATCTGCATTATAGGAGATACTGTGTATTAGAGCTATGGGGAATAAGCTACTATATAGGAGATACTGTGTATTAGAGCTATGGGGAATAAGATACTATATAGGAGATACTGTGTATTAGAGCTATGGGGAATAAGCTACTATATAGGAGATACTGTGTATTAGAGCTATGGGGAATAATCTACTATATAGGAGATACTGTGTATTAGAGCTATGGGGAATAAGCTACTATATAGGAGATACTGTGTATTAGAGCTATAGGGAATAAGATACTATATAGGAGATACTGTGTATTAGAGCTATGAGGAATAATCTGCATTATAGGAGATACTGTGTATTAGAGCTATGAGGAATAATCTGCATTATAGGAGATACTGTGTATTAGAGCTATGAGGAATAATCTGCATTATAGGAGATACTGTGTATTAGAGCTATGAGGAATAATCTGCATTATAGGAGATACTGTGTATTAGAGCTATGGGGAATAAACTGCTATATAGGAGATACTGTGTATTAGAGCTATGAGGAATAATCTACTATATAGGAGATACTGTGTATTAGAGCTTTGGGGAATAATCTACTATATAGGAGATACTGTGTATTAGAGCTATAGGGAATAAGATACTATATAGAAGATACTGTGTATTAGAGCTATGGGGAATAAACTACTATATATGAGATACTGTGTATTAGAGCTATGAGGAATAATCTGCATTATAGGAGATACTGTGTATTAGAGCTATGAGGAATAATCTGCATTATAGGAGATACTGTGTATTAGAGCTATGGGGAATAAGATGCATTATAGGAGATACTGTGTATTAGAGCTATGAGGAATAATATGCATTATATGAGATACTGTGTATTAGAGCTATGAGGAATAATCTGCATTATAGGAGATACTGTGTATTAGAGCTATGAGGAATAATCTGCATTATAGGAGATACTGTGTATTACAGCTATGGGGAATAAACTGCTATATAGGAGATACTGTGTATTAGAGCTATGAGGAATAATCTGCATTATAGGAGATACTCTGTATTATAGCTATGAGGAATAATCTACTATATAGGAGATACTGTGTATTAGAGCTATGGGGAATTATCTGCATTATAGGAGATACTGTGTATTAGAGCTATGAGGAATAAGCTACTATATAGGAGATACTGTGTATTAGAGCTATGAGGAATAATCTGCATTATAGGAGATACTGTGTATTAGAGCTATGAGGAATAATCTGCATTATAGGAGATACTGTGTATTAGAGCTATGAGGAATAATCTGCATTATATGAGATACTGTGTATTAGAGCTATGAGGAATAATCTGCATTATAGGAGATACTGTGTATTAGAGCTAGGAGGAATAATCTGCATTATAGGAGATACTGTGTATTACAGCTATGGGGAATAAACTGCTATATAGGAGATACTGTGTATTAGAGCTATGAGGAATAATCTGCATTATAGGAGATACTGTGTATTAGAGCTATGAGGAATAATCTACTATATAGGAGATACTGTGTATTAGAGCTATGGGGAATAATCTGCATTATAGGAGATACTGTGTATTAGAGCTATGGGGAATAAGCTACTATATAGGAGATACTGTGTATTAGAGCTATGGGGAATAAGATACTATATAGGAGATACTGTGTATTAGAGCTATGGGGAATAAGCTACTATATAGGAGATACTGTGTATTAGAGCTTTGGGGAATAAACTACTATATAGGAGATACTGTGTATTAGAGCTATGGGGAATAAGCTACTATATAGGAGATACTGTGTATTAGAGCTATGGGGAAAAAGATACTATATAGGAGATACTGTGTATTAGAGCTGTAGGGAATAAGCTACTATATAGGAGATACTGTGTATTAGAGCTATGAGGAATGAGATACTATATAGGAGATACTGTGTATTAGAGCTATGAGGAATAATCTGCATTATATGAGATACTGTGTATCAGAGCTATGAGGAATAATCTGCATTATATGAGATACTGTGTATTAGAGCTATGAGGAATAAGCTACTATATAGGGTATACTGTGTATTAGAGCTATGGGGAAAAAGCTACTATATAGGAAATACTGTGTATTAGAGCTATGGGGAATAAGATACTATATAGGAGATACTGTGTATTAGAGCTATGAGGAATGAGATACTATATAGGAGATACTGTGTATTAGAGCTATGGGGAATAAGATACTTTATAGGAGATACTGTGTATTAGAGCTATGAGGAATGAGATACTATATAGGAGATACTGTGTATTAGAGCTATGAGGAATAATCTACTATATAGGAGATACTGTGTATTAGAGCTATGGGGAATAATCTGCATTATAGGAGATACTGTGTATTAAAGCTATGAGGAATAAGATACTATATATGAGATACTGTGTATTAGAGCTATGATGAATAAGATACTATATAGGAGATACTGTGTATTAGAGCTATGAGGAATAATCTGCATTATATGAGATACTGTGTATTAGAGCTATGAGGAATAATCTGCATTATATGAGATACTGTGTATTAGAGCTATGAGGAATAATCTGCATTATATGAGATACTGTGTATTAGAGCTATGAGGAATAATCTGCATTATAGGAGATACTGTGTATTAGAGCTATGAGGAATAATCTGCATTATAGGAGATACTGTGTATTACAGCTATGGGGAATAAATTGCTATATAGGAGATACTGTGTATTAGAGCTATGAGGAATAATCTGCATTATAGGAGATACTGTGTATTAGAGCTATGAGGAATAATCTACTATATAGCAGATACTGTGTATTAGAGCTATGGGGAATAATCTGCATTATAGGATATACTGTGTATTAGAGCTATGAGGAATAAGCTACTATATAGGAGATACTGTGTATTAGAGCTATGAGGAATAATCTGCATTATAGGAGATACTGTGTATTAGAGCTATGGGGAATAAGCTACTATATAGGAGATACTGTGTATTAGAGCTATGGGGAATAAGATACTATATAGGAGATACTGTGTATTAGAGCTATGGGGAATAAGCTACTATATAGGAGATACTGTGTATTAGAGCTATGGGGAATAAACTACTATATAGGAGACACTGTATATTAGAGCTATGGGGAATAAGCTACTATATAGGAGATACTGTGTATTAGAGCTATGGGGAATAAGCTACTATATAGGAGATACTGTGTATTAGAGCTATGGGGAATAAGATACTATATAGGAGATACTGTGTATTAGAGCTGTAGGGAATAAGCTACTATATAGGAGATACTGTGTATTATAGCTATGAGGAATAATCTGCATTATATGAGATACTGTGTATTAGAGCTATGAGGAATAATCTGCATTATATGAGATACTGTGTATTAGAGCTATGAGGAATAAACTACTATATAGGGTATACTGTGTATTAGAGCTATGGGGAAAAAGCTACTATATAGGAAATACTGTGTATTAGAGCTATGGGGAATAAGATACTATATCGGAGATACTGTGTATTAGAGCTATGAGGAATGAGATACTATATAGGAGATACTGTGTATTAGAGCTATGGGGAATAAGATACTTTATAGGAGATACTGTGTATTAGAGCTATGAGGAATAAGCTACTATACAGGAGACACTGTGTATTAGAGCTATGGGGAATAAGATACTATATAGGAGATGCTGTGTATTAGAGCTATGGGTAACAAGCTACTATATAGGAGACACTGTGTATTAGAGCTATGGGAATAAGATACTATATAGGAGATGCTGTGTATTAGAGCTATGGGTAATAAGCTACTATATATGAAATACTGTGTATTAGAGCTACGGGGAATAAGCTGCTATATAGGAGATACTGTGTATTAGAGCTATGATGAATAACCTGCTATATAGGAGATACTGTGTATTAGAGCTATGAGGAATAATCTGCATTATATGAGATACTGTGTATTAGAGCTATAATTAATAATCTGCATTATAGGCGATACTGTGTATTAAAGCTATGAGGAATAAGATACTATATAGCAGATACTGTGTATTAGAGCTATGTGGAATAAATTGCATTATAGGAGATAATGTGTATTAGAGCTATGAAGAATAATCTGCATTATAGGAGATACTGTGTATTAGAGAAATGATTAATAATCTGCATTATAGGCGATACTGTGTATTAAAGCTATGAGGAATAAGATACTATATAGGAGATACTGTGTATTAAAGCTATGGGGAATAAGATGCTATATAGCAGATACTGTGTATTAGAGCTATGAGGTTTAATCTGCATTATAGGAGATACTGTGTATTAGAGCTATGAGGTATAATCTGCATTATAGGAGATACTGTGTATTAGAGCTATGAGGAATAATCTGTATTATAGGAGATACTGTGTATTAGAGCTATGAGGAATAATCTGCATTATAGGAGATACTGTTTATTAGAGTTTAGAGAAATAAGATACTATATAGCATATACTGTGTATTAGAGCTATGAGGCATAATCTGCATTATAGGAGATACTGTGTATTAGAGCTATGGGGAATAAGATACTATATAGGAGATACTGTGTATTAGAGCTATGGGGAATAAGATACTATATAGGAGATACTGTGTATTAGAGCTATGAGGAATAATCTGCATTATAGGAGATACTGTGTATTAGAGCTATGGGGAATAATCTGCATTATAGGAGATACTGTGTATTAGAGCTATGGGGAATAATCTGCATTATAGGAGATACTGTGTATTAGAGCTATGAGGAATAATCTGCATTATAGGAGATACTGTGTATTAGAGCTATGGGGAATAATCTGCATTATAGGAGATACTGTGTATTAGAGCTATGAGGTATAATCTGCATTATAGGAGATACTGTGTATTAGAGCTATGAGGAATAATCTGCATTATAGGAGATACTGTGTATTAGAGCTATGAGGAATAATCTGCATTATAGGAGATACTGTGTATTAGAGCTATGAGGAATAATCTGCATTATAGGAGATACTGTGTATTAGAGCTATGAGGTATAATCTGCATTATAGGAGATACTGTGTATTAGAGCTATGGGGAATAATCTGCATTATAGGAGATACTGTGTATTAGAGCTATGGGGAATAATCTGCATTATAGGAGATACTGTGTATTAGAGCTATGGGGAATAATCTGCATTATAGGAGATACTGTGTATTAGATCTACGAGGAATAATCTGCATTATAGGAGATACTGTGTATTAGAGCTATGAGGAATAATCTGCATTATAGGAGATACTGTATATTAGATCTATGAGGAATAATCTGCATTATAGGAGATACTGTGTATTAGAGCTATGAGGAATAATCTGCATTATAGGAGATACTGTGTATTAGATCTATGAGGAATAATCTGCATTATAGGAGATACTGTGTATTAGAGCTATGAGGAATAATCTGCATTATAGGAGATACTGTGTATTAGAGCTATGGGGAATAATCTGCATTATAGGAGATACTGTGTATTAGAGCTATGGGGAATAATCTGCATTATAGGAGATACTGTGTATTAGAGCTATGGGGAATAATCTGCATTATAGGAGATACTGTGTATTAGATCTATGAGGAATAAGATACTATATATGAGATACTGTGTATTAGAGCTATGGGGAATAAGATACTATATATGAGATACTGTGTATTAGAGCTATGGGGAATAAGATACTATATATGAGATACTGTGTATTAGATCTATGAGGAATAATCTGCATTATAGGAGATACTGTGTATTAGAGCTATGGGGAATAATCTGCATTATAGGAGATACTGTGTATTAGATCTATGAGGAATAAGATACTATATATGAGATACTGTGTATTAGAGCTTAGGGGAATAAGATACTATATATGAGATACTGTGTATTAGAGCTATGGGGAATAAGATACTATATATGAGATACTGTGTATTAGAGCTATGAGGAATAATCTGCATTATAGGAGATACTGTGTATTAGAGCTATGAGGAATAAGATACTATATATGAGATACTGTGTATTAGAGCTATGGGGAATAAGATACTATATATGAGATACTGTGTATTAGAGCTATGGGGAATAAGATACTATATATGAGATACTGTGTATTAGATCTATGAGGAATAATCTGCATTATAGGAGATACTGTGTATTAGAGCTATGGGGAATAATCTGCATTATAGGAGATACTGTGTATTAGATCTATGGGGAATAAGATACTATATATGAGATACTGTGTATTAGAGCTATGGGGAATAAGATACTATATATGAGATACTGTGTATTAGAGCTATGGGGAATAAGATACTATATATGAGATACTGTGTATTAGAGCTATGGGGAATAAGATACTATATATGAGATACTGTGTATTAGAGCTATGGGGAATAAGATACTATATATGAGATACTGTGTATTAGAGCTATGGGGAATAATCTGCATTATAGGAGATACTGTGTATTAGAGCTATGGGGAATAAAATACTATATAGGAGATACTGTGTATTAGAGCTATGGGGAATAATCTGCATTATAGGAGATACTGTGTATTAGAGCTATGAGGAATAATCTACTATATAGGAGATACTGTGTATTAGATCTATGAGGAATAAGATACTATATATGAGATACTGTGTATTAGAGCTATGGGGAATAAGATACTATATAGGAGATACTGTGTATTAGAGCTATGGGGAATAATCTACTATATATGAGATACTGTGTATTAGAGCTATGGGGAATAAGATACTATATAGGAGATACTGTGTATTAGAGCTATGGGGAATAATCTACTATATATGAGATACTGTGTATTAGAGCTATGGGGAATAAGATACTATATATGAGATACTGTGTATTAGAGCTATGAGGAATAAGATACTATATATGAGATACTGTGTATTAGAGCTATGGGGAATAAGATACTATATATGAGATACTGTGTATTAGAGCTATGGGGAATAATACAGGGCTTGATTCAGAGACGTACGTTAATCCATTGAATAGCGCACGTGATGTTTTGGGGTCTTCTCCTGTGCAGAATGGGTCACACACTAGCAGAGGCATTTGGGGGGCAGTGTGGGGGTGTTCTGAGAACCATTTTCTAGGAGGGGAGAGGCAGAGTTCCTGTCCTCGCAGCCCTCGCTCCGGTCACTCAGCTGGCCTATTGCATGACCACAGCGTGTGACATCGGTCGTAGTGCTGGCATCGCGGTAACATGCAGGAGGCGTCTCTGCCGCTGCATTACCCTCCACCTCAGCGTCAGGCACACTGTGTATTACACTCGGGTGTGGGTGACAGATAGGGGATCCGGTCTGAAGATCGACAGTGTCTAGGTCGACAATGTGTAGGTCGACCACTATAGGTCGACAGTCACTAGGTCGACATGGATGGAAGGTCGACAGGGTTTCTAGGTCGACATGTGCTAGGTCGACAGGTCTAAAGGTCGACATGAGTTTTTCACATTTTATTTTATTTTTTGGATTTTTTCATACTTAACGATCCACGTGGACTACTATTGGAACGGTAAAGTGTGCCGAGCGAAGCGAAGGCACCATGCCCGAAGCATGGCGAGCGAAGCGAGCCATGCGAGGGGACGCGGTGCACTAATTTGGGATCCCGGTCACTCTACGAAGAAAACGACACAAAAAATAAAAATCCTCATGTCGACCTTTAGACCTGTCAACCTAGCACACGTCGACCTATAAACCCTGTCGACCTTCCATCCATGTCGACCTAGTGACTGTCGACCTATAGTGGTTGACCTAAACATTGTCGACCTAGACACTGTCGATTTGATGAACCACACCCGACATATAGACAGTCAATAGAGAGACACCATATGCAAGACAGACATTACAAAAGGTCGACACCAGAAAAGGTCGACACCACAGGGGTCATTCCGAGTTAATCGCTCGCTGACAATTTTTGCAGCGCAGCGATCAGGTGAAAAAATGGCATTTCTGCACATGCGTATGGCCTGCAATGTGTCTGCGCTACTTACGGGTACAAAGCCCTTTGTGGTTGTGCCAGTGTTCAGCCTCCTCCATTCGGGCCCCCTCCTCTCTGCAGGCAGCGCTGAGAGTCTGAGCACTAGAGCGCTCAGACTCTACTGTGCATGCGCAGATCTCCGGTAAAATGGCGTGGCGGCCATTTTCCCTGAGATTTCTCTACTGCGCATGCACAGAACTCCGTGAAAATGGCCGCTGGGCCATGGACGTCGCCGCGGGACTCCGGAGGGGTGAGTATTCAGAAAATGGGTGCAGTGTGTGCGGTGGGGGCCCCGTCTGGACTCAGGGCCCGTGTGCACCGCACACACTTCACCCACTATAGAAACGCCAGTGGGTTGTGCTCAGGTTCTAGCAAAGTTTTCCTTCGCACTGGCGGCTGCAAGAAGATTGACAGGAAGGGGGCGTTACTGGGTGTCAACTGACCGTTTTCAGGGATTGTCTGAAAAAACGCAGGCGTGGCTGGGCGTTCGCTGGGCATTCGCTGGGCGGGTGTATGACGTCAAATCCGGACACCAATAGGCTGAAGTGATCGCAAGCGCTGAGTAGGTTCAGAGCTATTTTTGTAGAGCTCGACTGCACAGTTCCGTCTGAGTCTCTTAAACTGCCCTAATGGTATCCAATCTAACCAATTATGGTGGCGACAATTTCTTCGTATATAGGACCTAGAGTCAGTGTCTTTCACAAAAGTTTTTGTTTTAATATGACCCTCTCATTATATATACTGAGATCAAGAAAATCTACTTTTTGGGCACTTATATTATAGCTTAATACAATATTACGATCATTTGAATTAAGATATTTACAAAAATCATCCAGGAGGGCTCTATCACCCCCCCATATAAAACTGATGTGCGGATGATTCATCAATTCAGGACCCTTGTACCAACAGGAATTAACAAGGATTTTGAATTGAAATGGTTCCTATAGATTAGAGAATTCACCCCCTTATAACTCGGTTTTCTGTCTTTTCCGATCCCTTTTCCTTTTTATTTTATCTTGTTTTTGTTACGATATTACAAAAAGATTCTGTTGTTGATAATATATTGTTTATCAATTTAAGGACCATCGATTAATAGGATCTCCAGTACATAAGACCTATCAAAGATGGCGTCCGGAAAGATCCCTCCTGAGGACATTGTTTTATTATACAAGTGCCCCTTCATTCATTTGTTTGATGAGGAGAAGTATTTCCGGGAAAGGGATCCATAGTGATTGTGCTACTGAACTCGGGGGAGAGTTTCTCTGCTACACGCTCTATTGTCGGACAGGATATGACGTCGAGGGAGTCTCGGAACGTCACTTCCGGTAAAAGATTTTCTTTCAAAATCAATGGAGCCGGGAGAGCGGGAAAACGATGTTCTCTATGTAATCTGGAACGGACGTTCAGGAGTGGATGTGTACAATATCGATATAGGAACAGGGAAAGTGCAGGAGGTCCATGTCTAGTTTTAGGGATTTTTGGAGGTCTTATGAGAAGGGTATAAATTCCCTGTGAGAGTACTTCCTCCTCATACCTTGACAAAGATACCTGTGTCTATCGAAACGCGTTGGTGAGGAGGGGCCCTGCAGACTGAGGACTACTATCCAGGACGGAGGAACTGTTCCCGGGGACGCCTGAGGTTTTTCCAATAATCCTGTGCTTTTGTCTACATTACATGGTAGACCATTTCATCTGCTAGGAGTCCTTATGTTTGCTGTATACCATCTGGGCCGTTTTTTAGCTGTATTTGTCTGCTTGTGTTTAGTAGACCACCTATTATGGTGGGAGGCTAATTTTATTTGTGTTTGTACAATAACATTTTATCGTGGTTATACACTATGGTGGTGATTTCTTATACCCACATGTAATTCCGGAGAAGACATTGTGAGAGAAGACGGGAGAAGGATATCCCTTGGAGGAATTTACAGTTATCCTGGTTTCCATGACTACATTTGGTCTATCATTAATCTGGTAGACATTATGATTCTGATGGGTACGAGTTTCCCTTAGAAAATACTCTTTTGAAAATGATGTGATGTTACTACACTATTGTGTTTTATCTATTTCTTTTTGAGGTCCTTTGGTCCATTGAAAAATCTATACCCTAAGATTGAATCAGCCTATTCACCTAAGTATTATCTGTGTGCGATACTTGTGTGGAGGTCTTTCCTTTTTTCTTTGTTTGTTCTTGTGGAGTATTGGTGGAACTCCATTCCTTCACGAAAAGTAGCAGCCACGTGTGCGCAGTTGTGACTTTCTATCCTTGTGGTTCACTAACATAAACCGACCAGCAATGGCTTATGGGCTACGAGAAAAGGATTTATCGGTAGGTATTTAAAATCCTATTTTCTCTAGCATCCATAAGGGATATTGGGGACAGATTAGTATGATGGGGACGTCCCAAATCTTCCAGAACGGGCGGGAATGTGCGGAGACATCTGCAGCACCGCCTGCCCACACTGGGTATCCTCTTTGGCCAGGGTATCAAACTTATACAACTTCACAAAGGTGTTCTTCCCCGACCATGTAGCTGCTAGTTGCATAGTTACAAGGCCGAGACTCCACAGGCAGCCGCCCAGGAAGACCCCACCGATCTTGTAGAGTGGGCCTTCAGAGACTGTGGAACAGGTAAGGCCGCAGACACATAGGCCTGTTGGATAGTAAGCCTAATCCAATGAGCAATGGACCGCTTAGAAGCAGGGCAACCCCTTTTCTGCGCATCATAGAGCACGGACAAGGAATCCATCTTTCTAATACGAGCCTCTTCAAGGCTCGCACAACATCCAATGACTCTGGAGGAGCAGGAAAGCCAGGACTCGATAGGACTACAATCGGTTGATTCAAGTGGAATGCACAGACAACCTTCAGCAGGCACTGCTGTCTAGTCCTGAGCTCCGCTCTGTCTTCGTAAAAGATCAAGTATGGACTTTTACATGATAAGGCCCTCAATTCTGAGGCACGTCTAGCAGAAGCCAGGGCCAGTAACATTACCATCTTCCACGTGAGGTACTTGTCTTCTACCATCGTCAGAGATTCAAACCAGGAGGACCGTAGAAATTCCACATTCAAATCCCAAGGTGCCGTGGGCGGCACAAACGGAGGTTGTATGTGAAGTACCCCTTGCAAGAAGGTCTTAACCTCTGGCAACACAGTAATCTTCTTCTGAAAGGAAATTGAGAGAGCTGAAATCTGGACCTTAATGGAACCCAGACATAAGCATTTATCCACACCAGCCTACAGGAAACGTAAGAAACATCCCAAGTGGAATTCTGCAGGTGGATATGTGCATTCCTTGCACCAAGAGACATCTTCTCCAGATATGATGATAGTGTTTTGACGTCACAGGCTTTCTTGCTTGAACCATGGTTGCAATAACCTTCTTGGAAAGGCCTTTGTGAGCTAGGATGTTTCGCTCAACCTCCAAGCCGTCAGACGAAGTCGCCGTAAGTACGGGTAGGCGAACAGACCTTCTTGCAGAAGATCTTTTCTCATTGGCAGAGGCCAAGGGTCTGCGACGGACATGTCCAGAAGATCCACGTATCACACCCTCTGAGGCCAATCTGGGGCAATCAGAATTGCCTGGACTCCTTGATTCCTGATTCGCTTTAGCACCCTTGGGAGCAATGGAATCGGAGGAAACAGGTAGACCAGAGCGGTAAGGCAGCACATCTATTGCCCTCGCTTGAGGGTCCCTGGTTCTTGAGCAATACCAGCGAAGCATCTTGTTGAGTCGAGAAGCCATAATGTCCATCTGTGGGCAGCCCCACAGGTCAATGATCTGTTGAAACACCTGTTGGTGGAGACCCCACTCCCCCAGGTGGAGATCGTGATGACTCTGGAAGTCCACTTATCAATTTCCACCCCCGAAATGAAGATGGCGGACATTGCTCTTGCGTTTCCTTCTGCCCAGAGGAGTATCTTTGACACTTCTCGCATGCAGCCTCTGCTTTTTGTCCCTTCTTGTCGATTTATGTAAGCCACCACCGTAGCGTTGTCCGACTGAACTTGGATCGCTCAATCCCTGAGTAGAGGAGAGGCCTGAAGCAGAGCATTGTAGATTGCCCGAAGTTCCAGAATGTTGATTGGAAGTAGGGCTTCGTGGGCTGACCATCTGCCCTGGAACTGAGCCCCGTGGGTGACAGCTCCTCATCCTCTCAGACTCGCATCTGTTGTGAGGAGGATCCAATCCTGAATCCCGAAACTTCAACCCTCCAGTAGGTTTGAGGACTGTAGCCACCAAAGGAGGGAAATCCTGGCCTGAGGTGATAAACGTATAATCCGATGCATCTGAAGATGTGATCCAGACCACTTGCTCAGGAGATTTAATTGAAATGTTCTGGCATGGAACCTTCCGTACTGGATGGCATTGTATGAGGCTACCATCTTTCCCAAAAATCTTATGCAAAGATGGATGGATATCCGTGTAGGCCGTAGGACCAGTCGGACCATCTCCTGGAGTGTCCTTGCTTTGTCCTCTGGGAGGAACACTTTCTGAGCCACAGTATCCAGAAACATTCCCAGGAACAGGAGCCGCTGAGTAGGCACCAGATGGGACTTCTGTAAATTTAGGATCCGCCCATGGTGTGACAGAAGCTGAATAGTGTGGTCTATATTGAGCAATAGAAGCTCCCTGGATCTCGCTTTTATCAGGAGATCATCCAGGTAAGGGACAATGTTGACTCCCAGGACTCAGAGCTGGAACATCATCTCCGCCATTACCTTCATGAAGACCCTCGGATCTGTGGACAGGCCAAAGGGTAGCGCCTGGAACAGGTAGTGATCATCCATCAGAGCAACTGCAGATAAGTCTGATGAGGCGGCAAGATCAGGATATGGAGATAAGCATCCTTTACATCCAGAGAGACCATGAACTCTCGTTCTTCACTGCTCGCAAGTATTCCATCTTGAACTTGAAGACCTTTAGGTAAGGGTTCAAGGATTTTAGATTCAAAATGGGCCTTACCGAACCGTCAGCTTTCGGTACCACAAACAGGCTGGAGTAGTAACCCTTTCCCTGTTGATGCAGTGGCACTGGAACAAAGACTCGGGACTGGACCAACTTCAGGATGGTCTGTTGCAGCGTTACACGTGTATCCTCCAAAGCTGGTAAGCTTGATTTGAAAAATCGTTGGGGTGAAGCGCTGTCCATCTCCAGCTTGTAGCCCTGAGAAATGAGGTCCTTCACCCAGGTATCCTGGCAGGAGCCTTCCTAGATGCAGCTGAAGTGACGCAGTCGAGCTACCACCTCGAGATCCCCTCAGGGTGGGGGGGCACCGTCATGCTGAGGCCTTAGTGGAAGCTGAACTGGTTCCTGAGAACCTGCGTTGGCTGGTTTTCTTGTCTTACCTCTGGTGCCTCTCACTGCATTGGAGGCACCTCCGGCTCTCGACCTAAACCCTGTAGACCGAAAAGGCTGGTTAGACGGCCCCGGGTAGGAACGCCTAGCTGGCAGAGCCCCGGAGGGGAGAAACGTGGACTTCTCCACAGTAACCTTAGAAATCCATGTACCGAATATCCACTCCCCTGAGAAAGGGAGATACTCCACACTGCGCTTGGAATCTGTGTCCGCTATCCACTGACACAGCCACAAAGCTCTGCGCACCGACACTGCCATGGCAGTAGTCCTAGCATTGATAGTGCCTATTTCCTTGAGAGAATCACACAGGACGCGAGCAGTGTCTTGGATGTGTCTTATGAGAGTCACCGTAGTGACCAGGGGCATATCCAGAGCTGGCCATAGGCATAGGCAAACTAGGCAATTGCCTAGGGCATTTGATATGTCTAGGGGCATTAGCAGCTTCTGCTGATTAAAATGATATGCGGCATGCCTATATTCTGTGTGTAGCATTTCATATGCAGATACAGCCAGTCTCACACAGTATATAGACATGTTGCATATCTTTTAATCGGCAGAAGCTGCTTGTGCATCCTAGCCACATAGCAATGTAAATAAGATGCATTTTCATAAAAAGTGCCCGACGTTAGCATTGAGGCAAGATTTATGAGGACACATCTGTATCCAAGCAGAGGCAGAGGTCACAGTGTTAGTGGCAGTGTGAGTGCTGTGTGCATGTGAGTGGGTTGGTTGTGCAGTAGTGTTCGAAATATGTGTAAGGAGCATTATGTGTGTCATGTAAAAATGCATTAATAATGTGCAACATATGTGTAAGGGGCACTATGTGTGTTATTATGTGTATAAGGGCATTAATAATGTGCGGCATATGTGTTACAGGGTACTACTGTATGTGTGTCATTATGTGTATAGGCGCACTAATAATGTGCAGCAAATGTGTAGGGGGCACTATGTGTGTCATTATGTGTATAAGGGCATTAATAATGTGCGGCATATGTGTTACAGGGTACTACTGTATGTGTGTCATTATGTGTATAGGGGCACTAATAATGTGCAGCAATGTGTAGGGGGCACTATGTGTGTCATTATGTGTATAAGGGTATTAATAATGTGCGGCATATGTGTAAGGGACATTATGTGTAAAAGGGCATTAATAAAGGTTGTCATAATGTGTAAGGCGCATTATGTTTATAAGGACATTAATAATGTGTCTCATATGTGTAAGGGGCATTACTGTGCGGCATTATGTGTATAAGGTGCTCTACTATGTGGCGTTGCGTATAGAAAGGGCACTACTGTGTCGTCTAATGTGAATAAAGAGCAATAGGGTGTGGTGTAATGTGAATAAGGAGCAATTCAGTGTGATGTAATGTGAATAAGGGGCTCTACTGTGGGGAGTAACGTTTATAAGGTAAAGTGATACTACCGTGGGATGTAATATGAATTATGGACACTATCGCATGATCAAATGTGAATAAAGTTGCAGTACTGTGTGGCGTAATTGGAATTGGGGTTACTATTGTGTGGCCATGCCCCTTGCCAGCAAAAACACACCCCTTTTTGGGCTGTACGCTAAATGTGCAAACTGTTCCTATTTAAAATATAGGGGGTACAAATACCAAAATAAGGACTGCTATGGGTGAGGGGTGATGGTGCTGGGAAAGAGGTGCAAGGTCAGAGGCGGAACCAGCGGTGGTGCTAGGGGGCACCAGCCCAAATCTTGCCTAGGGCATCATATTGGTTAGGGCCGGCTCTGGGCATATCCCCGCAAGGCCCTGATAAAGCCTACAGATTTACCCTATGTTAAACACTATAAAAGGTTAAGAGACACAGTACGCAATTGGCGCACGAGGTACCGTAAGGGTACGCCCTTAGCGTAGCGGACGCTGTATCAGGAGCGAGCCGCTCGAGCGACACAAACGTTCGCGAGAATACGCTGTTGGTATCAAGCACACCATAGGCTGCCGATTACCATAATGATACGCTACCAGCGTAGCGGACGCTCGAGACCACGAGGAGATCACAAGCGGCGCTGACGCTCACAGAATTAAACCTTAATAACTATACCTTAAAGAATGTACTTATACTGTAAACCTTTATGCAGTGATAATGTGTAGATGCAACGCAATGTATATGAGCGACTGTGACGCTCAGAGAACCCTTAGAAATATAATAAACACTCAAATACCGGTCTAAGGTTCTAACACCTTTAAGAGAGAGAATGAACGTTCAATTGCAAAAGAATATACAGTACAGTTTATACACTACCAGGCTTACATAAATATCTAACAGAATTACTACACGTTAAAATACAATAGCAACACAATTACATTTAAAGGGGAAGGAGAGAGAGAATGGCTTATAACAAATAGGAGGAAAAATGGCTGCAGAGAACTTACGCACAAGGGGAAACAATCGCATGCGCCTTCCTGGATATCCAGCTCCCGATTATCAGTGATGAGAACCGTTGAGAAGAGTAGAATGGGAGCTGGCCCAGGTCGGCTTGTCTTTATATACACTTACACACAGTACAGTACAATGGTCCCTATATTCTTATTGTTCATTGGACACAAGAATCCGTCTCCGCATTATAACAAAAGGTCATAGGTTGGTTCATACAGGTGGGCTGTGACTATTTCAAACTGCTCAAATGGGAGGGAAACTCAGGTTTCCCGCCGCATGGGTAATAAACTGCAAATATAGTAAATGTCCATAAACTTCTTATAGTCATAACTATACGCACGAGCGATTAATCCGTTTCTAACCAACACCGGAATATTGCTAATTATATACCCTTCCGATGGATACTAAACACCACTGTGTAACCCCTGTCTGACCCTTCGTATCAAACAAAGAGGGATCTCTTTGTCTCTGAACATGCTACATTAACTAAACTTTCAGATTCTATCAACAGGACCATAATCTACAAAATACATTATATGACTAAAATATGTAACGATTGAGTCGCCCGCTAGACGCGCACAAACTCTACCGTAAATGCGCATACCGTGCGCCTGCGAGTGCACGCGACTGCGAGTATACGCACGCACGGGAGAGCTCATGCCCGTGCAGCGGGCACACGCATGAGGTGCATATATGGCAATGTGCAGCGTGATATTTTTCTGACTTTGACAGTCCACCCTTTGGCAGTCACCAATAACTGCCACTTCCTAAAATAGTTCAAAAAGAGAAAAATATATGTCATGTATAATACATTTCTATGATTGGGTAAGGGAGAAGAGAAGAAGGTGGGAAAAAGGTATGACCTAGTGAGATAGTAGAAGCATGTATGTATGAGTCCATGTTTGAGGGGTCATGTATCATCGTGCCGTACGTGTTTTAAATCAAGCTTCGAGGTATTGCGAAGTATACATTTGAATTCCTTCTTATCCCGTGGTACGGGTCTGTGGATGGGCTGTCAAACTTTACCGAGCTCTTTTCGGCTTTTGGTTGCAACAAAATGGGGGAGCACATTTTAGTTGATGATACATGAATGGGGGAATATGTGAGTGCTGATATCTGTGCCTATATTCCCTATCGACTATGTGTGTCATTACCTGAAGGTTGTAGAGATGAAGATAAGGAGCAATTATGGTAAATGCAGTCATAAACTATGTGAGTTTAATATACATTTGTTGATTGAAGTCTTGTCTGGTGTCTTGTCTTGATGTACATGTTGACTGAAGTCTCCCGATGCTTTTGCTATAATTGCTTGAGCAAAAAGCTTTCTCAATGTCCATAGACTTACAAAAGTGTTGGGCTATCGTAAAATTTTAAAATCGCTAGGGATATTGGGGGTCTATGGCATTGTCCATCAATGGTCTGTGTAAAAGGTTGTCAAATTCTTCTTCCAAGCGGATGTCTTTGTACCTTGGAGGAAAACAAAGGAGAAACGGGTGAAAGAAACGGACCGTGGAATCACATTTTCATCACAACATTGTCTCAATGGTTGGGTCGTAAATCAAATCAGTCGTTGTTATTACAGTATCTTCACTTCTTAAACTCATCACTTGGGCGCTACGTTTACACTTTGTTAAAACCCGGACGCATCTAAATATCAGACCGACCAATATGATGACACCCAGAATACACAAAAGAAATTTGCCTACATCCATGATAATACCTTGGGCCCATTCTCCTAAACCAGAGAACCAATTTCGTGGGTTCAACCATGACACCCAACTGGTCAGCTCATTACCCACAGCGGCAAGGGTGAGATTGTGTTTCCTTCGGAACTCCCATTTTAATTGCAAAATGTCATTCATCTTTTGGTCTATGACCTCGGCTGGGTCCTCAGTGCTGTTTGTAATATACGTGCAGCACTTTATTCCATACTGAGTCGCTAGGGTAACACAATACCCGCCTGTCACAGCCGTGAGATAATTGAGAATCATCCTATGCTGAACCAGTTCTGTTTTGTAGGCTTGTAACTCTCTTCCAGTATACCTGAATGTGTCATCATACATTTCAGTGATATTGTCTAATAAATTTGCAAGCGCAGATATATATTTATAATTTATCACTCCTCTGGCGGTACGAGTGATATCTAACGCGATTAGGAATTGAATCCCGGTGGATTCATGGATCAGGTCAGAAGCCGGATGCTCTGTTCTTTCTATCAGGTGCCGTTTAACGATGTGCTCGTAATGAGTGTGAGTATAAGGAGCTGGGGCACTGCGGTGAATATCTTTCATTTTGGTATGTGATACAGTCATTACCTCAGGCAATACTTTTCCAATATAACACAATCCCTCTGAGTTTGGGGCAAGCCACTTATACGCCTTTCTCCCGCATATGAAATATGCATCATCAGGGAGAACATATGGGACTGAATATGTTAGAACCATGTTACACATCTTCCATGTGAACCCTCCTAACCCTAATTCTCCCATCTGTCTAGTACACGTATCCGGTTGTATGATATGTGCACAGTATCCTGGTGATACTTCTCCAACTCTTATGGTCCTACTTCCTAGGGTATACCTATATCGGAAATATTTTCCACTATCGGCTATGTGGCGTATAAGCTCTGTATCTGTAGGCATTCTATCGGCTCTATATGAAAAGGTCATGGTTTTGTTATTCCATGACACTTCCCAATTTCCCGGCTTTCGGGGATTGGAAATGTTAAAACACACTAAGGACCTATCCACATGGTATTGGTGGAGCTTCAAACTAGGAGGACTAGAGATGTTAAACCTCTTGTCCACCGGCCTCCCACCACTTAACTCAAGTACCTCCCCTATCGTTAAAGGAAATGGTACTAGTCCTGACTTGCTGTGACCTTGAGGTACTTGAGAGCATACCCAGCAGTCTGTTTGGTTTAACACCTTACCCACTAATGAGTGATAGTCACCAATGAATGCCGGTCCATGTTAATGTTAAAACTGGACTGACATTTCTTAAAGCACCCATCCTCAACTAAGTTATCACAATGCCTACAGATGCAATTTTCTTCAGCTAACAATCCTTCACAGTTCCTTCTATGGTCAATGCTACCAGATCGTTTTCTGATACTCGCCTTTGCTTGGTGATTATGTTGTTCTTGGAAATCTACGCCTCCATCTCTGTCATCAGAACCCATTCCAGAACCTCTCCCGACCTCCATGGTACTCTCGCCGGAACAGACTGCTCTGGTCAACATCATGGTCAACAGGAAAATCCGGATCACAGTCTCTTGGGGCAAGTCCATCTTATAGGAGGAAATGGAGAAAAATGAGAAGGGGGAAAGAAATAATTGAGGGAGATGGGATGGGAGGTGGAGAAAAACAATAAAAGGGAACAGGGGATCGACAACTGCCTCCAATCTTATTATTTCTCAATGCTCAGGTGCCGTCTCAATCTTCTTGAAACAGACACTTCAGTGATACAACTTCCTCTACCGTCTGTTCTTTATCACGAGGCCTCTCTGGATCAGCAACCTTCTTACAATGGGACGAATGAACCCAAGTCTCTCTCTCTGCAACCTTCAATGCTGTAGTGCTAGTCAATAAGACCTGGTATGGTCCTTCCCATCTGTCAATAAGGCAACCTGAGCGTAGAAAAATCCGTATCATTACATAATCCCCAGGTTCAATGTCATGACAATTACTATCTGGCAGATCAGGAATCACCAACTTCAAGTTATCATTTTGATTCCTTAGCTGTTTACTCATGTTAATCAAGTACTTTACAGTCACTTCATTGTTACACTTCAAATCATCCTGAGGGTTAATCATAACATGCGGTTGTCGACCAAACAGAATTTCAAAGGGGGACAGATAAGGAGGGGACCTGGGAGTGGTTCTGATGCTGTATAGTACAATGGGTAAAGCTTCTGGCCATGTCAATCCTGTTTCTGCCATAACTTTGCTCAATTTATTTTTAATAGTGCTGTTCACTCTTTCTACTTTCGCACTCGCCTGGGGGCGGTACGGAGTGTGCAGCTTACTATTAACTCCCATCAACTTACACATTCCTTGAAAGACATCACCTGTAAAATGGGTACCCCTATCACTTTCAATTATTCTAGGGATACCGTATCTACACACAAATTCCTGCACAATTTTCTTAGCAGTAAACATAGCGGTATTTGTGGCCGCAGGAAATGCTTCGACCCAATTTGAAAACACATCTATACAAACTAGTACATACTTCAAATTTCGACAAGGGGGTAATTGTATGAAATCAATCTGTATTACTTGAAAAGGGCCGTCTGTTGGTGGGATATGAGATGGTTCTGTTGGTATTGCTTTCCCGATATTCTTCCTCAAGCAGGTGAGGCATGTCATTGCTCTCTTACCTGCATGGGAAGAAAATCCTGGGGCGCACCAGTAAGCTCTTACTAGCTTACACATCACTTCTTTGCCCAGATGAGTCAGCCCGTGTGCTGCTTCCGCTAGACTTGGAAGGTATGCTCTTGGTGCCACTGGTTTACCCTGTCCATCTGTCCAGAGTCCTGAGGACTCCTGGCCATATCCTTTTAACCTCCAGACTGCCTTTTCCTGTGGGGAACACAAATTTTGCATTTCACACAATTTCTGTGTGTTAACAGTATTAAATACCATCAGTTGTGTGATCTCTGTCTGTCTGGGGGTACCAGCTGCTAACTTAGCAGCTTCGTCTGCTCGGCTGTTACCAAGTGATATTGGGTCTTGGCTATATGTATGTGCTTTACACTTGATAACAGCCACTCTGTCGGGTTCCTGTATCGCTGTTAGAAGCCTTTTGATGTGAGCTGCATGCGCTACCGGTGTACCAGCTGCCGTCATGAAATTTCTGAGGCGCCATAGGGCTCCGAAATCATGGACTACCCCGAAGGCGTACCTAGAATCTGTGTAGATATTGGCTGACTTCCCCTTAGCCAATTCACATGCTCTGGTTAGGGCAACCAGTTCAGCAACCTGGGCTGAGTGAGGTGGGCCTAGCGGTTCTGCTTCTATGGTGCCTTGGTCATCTACGACTGCGTATCCAGTACACAAGTCTCCCGAGTCCGTCTGTCTGTGACAACTACCGTCAGTGTAGAAAGTAAAATCTACATCTTCCAGTGGGTTGTCACTGATGTCAGGCCTTGCCGTGAAATTTTGGGTCAAATATTCCATACAATCATGCATGTCTTTTCCTGTGCTAAATCCTCCTTCACCATTACTCTCATCCTCCACCCTTTGTGCCTGTCCAGGCACACCTGGGAGATACGTTGCAGGATTTAATGCGCTGCATCTCTTTATGGTGATGTTTACGGGGGCCATCAATGCCAATTCCCATCTTGTAAACCGCGCTGATGAGACGTGTCTGGTTTGGGCAGAATTTAGCAAGGCTGACACTGCATGTGGCGTGTGGATTGTGAGGTTGTGTCCTAGCACTACATCTTCTCTTTTGGTTACTAGCAATGCTATCGCAGCAACACTTCGCAAGCATGTGGGGAGGGATCGCGCTACCATGTCTAGCTGAGCGCTGTAGTATGCTACCGGCCTGCTGGCATCACCGTGCTTTTGGGTTAGGACGCCTGCCGCGCAACCAGCACTTTCTGTTCCGTACAGCTCAAAGGGTTTCCCATAGTCAGGCATACCTAATGCTGGTGCCTGCGTTAGGCACTGTTTAAGTCTCTCAAATGCCATCTCGGATTCGTCTGTATGCGAAATCCGATCAGGTTTGTTTGATGAGACCATCTCCTGCAAAGGTAATGCTAGAATGGAAAATCCTGGGATCCAGTTACGGCAATACCCACACATTCCTAAAAACGTTCTGATCTGTTGCTGGGTTTGTGGCAGAGTCATGTCTCGAATTGCTTGAATTCTATCAGCGGTCAGGTGTCTCAGTCCTTGTGTCAGACAGTGTCCCAGATATTTTACCTTAGTCCGGCATAATTGCAACTTATCTTTTGAAACCTTGTGTCCGGTTTCTGAGAGATGAATCAGGAGTTGTTTCGTATCTCTCAGGGATGATTCGAGTGAATCAGAACACAGAAGTAGATCGTCTACATACTGTATTAGTATTGATCCACTCTCAGGTTGAAAAGACTGTAAACAATCATGTAAGGCTTGTGAGAAAATACTTGGACTGTCTATGAAATCTTGTGGTAAGCGAGTCCAGGTGTATTGAACTCCTCTGTATGTGAACGCAAACAAATATTGGCTGTCAGGGTGCAGAGGTACCGAGAAGAAGGCGGAGCAGAGGTCAATTACAGTGAAAAATTTCGCAGTGGGAGGGATTTGCATTAGGATGACAGCTGGATTTGGCACTACGGGGAACTGACTCTCAACTATTTTGTTAATCCCCCTTAGATCCTGCACTAGCCGGTAACCCCTCCCCCCACTCTTTTTAACAAGGAAGATGGGACTATTGGCAGTGCTGGATGTTCTTACCAGAATACCCTGTTGTAGCAAGCGCTCTATTACGGGGTACACTCCTAACTCCACCTCTGGCTTCAGAGGGTATTGTGGGATTTTTGGAGCTATCCTACCATCTTTTACTTGCACAACTACTGGAGCTACGTTTGCCATTAATCCAGTGTCTTGTCCATCTTTAGTCCAAAGTGACTCTGGTATTTGGGATGTCATTTCTTCTACCTGGGATGGACTCCTATTTATCGTAACAGTATGTGACATTAATTTTGATGGGGAGTCTAGCATATCTTGCACTTCCTGAGCGTGGTTCTCAGGTATGTCTAGGAACACACCTTCAGGAGTGCAATATATGACGCACCCCATTTTACACAATAAATCTCTTCCCAGGAGATTAGTCGGTGCTGATGCAGCCAGTAAAAAGGAATGCTTGGTATGCAACGGCCCTATTGTAATCTCTGCTGGTTTGCTAACCGGGTAGTGCTGGACTACTCCCGTTACCCCTATGGCTGGAATTGTCTTACCAGTGGTTCTCATGCCCACTGTCGAATTTATCACTGATTTGGCCGCCCCCGTATCTACAAGGAAATTTAATGGTTTACCAGCTACATCAATTGTGACCTCGGGTTCACTTCCAAGACTCGCAATTAATTTCACTGGCTGCAGATTACAGGTATGGCCACACCCCTATTGGGTATGGTGACCTCCCTGAATCGCACTGGCAGCAATTACTTGTGGTGGGGGTAGATGGGAACTATCAGAGATTTGCCAGTCTCTTCTTGGGGGATACCTTTTTGTTTCCCCTGCATGTGGCTCATAGCTCTGCTTCTGCGGTACTTGATCCCAATGTCTCGTATCAGGTCGTTGTCTAGGGGGTTGATATGAATTTTGTATTTGTCTTGTTTTACAATCACGTGCCATGTGTCCCTCTCTGTGGCAACAATAACATTTTATAACTCTTGACTTACCCACAGGGGTCACAGTTCTGGGCTGAGGTGGCCTGGTAGTAAGGGCCTGTATGCTCACAGCCATTAGCTTATCACTCTGTGACTCCCTGTGTCTGATGATATTCCGATCATGCCCAGCAGCAGCCTCTCCCAATGCATCCACCGACATACCTCTCCAATCAGGCCTAGTGGTTTGTATTCTATTCCTTAAAACCTCTTTTAACCCATCCATTAATACAGAGACAGCTACTTCCCTGCGGTGTACATTAGTTTTAATGTCATCTATACCAGTGTACCTAGCCATATCCTGCAGAGCCCGGTGAAAATACTCTGGTGTGGATTCAACCTCTTTTTGTTTTATTGTAAAGATTTTATTCCACTTTACTACTGCAGGAAAATATACTCCTAACTGTAAGTTGATTCTCTTTACATTATCCTGATTATACTCGTCTGTTAGTGGTACTTCCTCATCTAACTTGCAATCAGCGATAAACTTTAACGAATCAACATTGGGGGGTAAACATGCCCTCAAAACTGTCCTCCAGTCTTTGTTATTTGGCTCTGCAGAATTTCCTAGCTCTCTAATATATTTTTGACATGCAACTAAATCTTTCCTAGGATCAGGGAATTCAGACATCATTGATCTTAATTCTGCTCGGGAAAAGGGACAGTGCATGGCGATGTTCCTGACAGGAGTTGCTCCTGAGGCTTCAGTTTTCCCATTTGGCACTGCTATTACCCTAACGGGATTAAGTCCAATAACATCATTCTGAGTAGATTCTACAACATGTGGTGAAATGGTTTCAGCATAGTGTATGGTGCCGTACTTACCAGTCGATACGACCTCACCTGTCCCTCCGCTAGGGGCCTTTGCTACTAATCTTACGGGTTGGGTCGTGCCCACTGCTGTTTCTGATATGGTGGCTGCTAGGGAGAGTGCTGATATTGTTGTGGGCTCATCCTCTTGGTCACAATCCTGGGGAAAGTTCAAAACAGGGTACAACTTGCACGGATTAGTGTTAGCATTAATTACTTTAGTTACATTATCTTTAACTTCTATACATTTATCATAACCTTGTGTGCCATTCTCTGCAACCAATTTCTCTCCAGGTATGTATGGTGGTGGGGGTGCAGTGGCTATCAGTTTCCTGATAGGGTTAGATCCAGTGGCTTGCGCCAACCCCCTTTGTATTTCACCTTCCTGTTGCCACAATGTTAAATAGTCATAATGTCTAATACGCCCTTTTGAAGATTTAATCAGGCAAACTCTTCTCCTTAAATTCTGTAATACTTCTGGGTTAAAACTACCTACCCGGGGAAACTTCTCCCCGTCATGCACAGTCATCCTTTCCCATTCATTGCACAACATCTCTGTGTGATGACCATATTTCTCACACATGATATACCTTGCCGACCCGATTGGTCGGTTTACCAAATCAACCTGAACCTCGGTTGATCGCCCCTTACCTGAACAACTTTGCAGGTGCTGCTTTCACTACCTCTGACTTCAAATCAGGGTCTTCGGCAACCCTTACAAAAACCAAGATGTCCGGGGTAAGGCTGCGGTGGGGGTTTTGCCTCGAGGTCCGCCCACTTAACTCCCTCCACGCTGGCCAATACAGCGACCAAAGTTCCCAGAGGTTCCGTACCCAACCTAGGGCACCTATGAACGTCTACTTGCTCGGGCGTGTGGAAGTATGCTATCCTCCCCAGCAAGTATCAGTCGTTGGAATGTCCCTGAGTGATCAGGCTACTTCCCTTAAAATAAAAAAATTACACAAATCACGTTAACAATGTGCAAGTAGCGTTCTTATGAATATTCAAGACACGCTAATGCACACAATCACATGCGGTACAATCGTATCTGCACACAAGCAACTAATCTTATGTGCGGAACGATCAGTGGAATCAAAAATTTCGGCTGCGAATTCCTTCAGCAATGAGCTTTATTGGCCTATATGGGTCTCGCACCAACCCTCTTCGGTTGTGCTCTCTACTTCTAGTCTGCTGTACCTGAACCTCCTGGTCCTTGACCTCCTGGTCTGTTATGTACAGCAGACTCTACTGCTCATTAATATGTCGAGACTAACAAGGGACGCCTCCCAAGCCACCCCACGCTATCACTCTCGCTGGTGTACCTCTTTCTACTGGCCTATGGTTCCCACGTTCGTAAAAGAAGAGAAATCTTATATATACACACTCTTACATTCGAACACTCTTATTTCTGTACAGAATTCCTTTCATTCAGTAATAGTCTAACCCAGAAGAATTGCAACAGAGAAGGTTTTTTTTCTTTTAACTTTAACTTTTGGATTTGAGATAGATTTGCGTTATTATCGCGTTACTTCCTCATCGCCTACTAAAACAATACTATCGTGCGGTTTGTATTATGTGGGCGTATCCGTACGCTCCGTTGCGTAATATACGCTTCGTGCGTCGACCCTTGCGTTGCGTACGCCCTGCCCTTGTAAGGACACGTGTACACAGACCAAGTACGTCCACAGTAACACACTACACGTTTATCAATGTAAATGATCTTTAAGTGTAATCATTCACTGGACACCACCCAAATCTCCCTTGTATTTCTAGGCGAGACTGTGTGCGTGCCTTTTACAATTATTCCCTTAAATATTACTTTTTATCTTTTAACTATTAATAACAACAAATCTCTCAGCACGTTATCACTGGTATGTGGCAATCAGGAGAATGATATACGGACAAATACTACTAAACAAGAAATACAGGTGTGTGTGCTTATGCGTACGTACGCAAAACAGAAACTAAACAGTTTTAAAAGACAATAGCGTACTGTTCTTACCTTCCGGTTCCGGATTCCCTCAGCACTCCTTACTAAGCGAAGCAGACGCTTATCTGGTCAGCACTGCGAGGGATACCACCTTCCCGCCTTTGCTGACCGATAATGTCTGCTAAAGTTACCTAGTGCAGATATGTGAAGAGCGGAGGAGCCCCCAATTGATAAAGCCTACAGATTTACCCTATGTTAAACACTATAAAAGGTTAAGAGACACAGTACGCAATTGGCGCACGAGGTACCGTAAGGGTACGCCCTTAGCGTAGCAAACACTGTATCGGGAGCGAGCCGCTCGAGCGACACAAACGTTTGCGAGAATACGCTGTTGGTATCAAGCACACCATATGCTGCCGATTACCGTAATGATACGCTACCAGCGTAGCGGACGCTCGAGACCACGAGGAGATCACAAGCGGCGCTGACGCTCACAGAATTAAACCTTAATAACTATACCTTAAAGAATGTACTTATACTGTAAACCTTTATGCAGTGATAATGTGTAGATGCAACGCAATGTATATGAGCGACTGTGACGCTCAGAGAACCCTTAGAAATATAATAAACACTCAAATACCGGTCTAAGGTTCTAACACCTTTAAGAGAGAGAATGAACGTTCAATTGCAAAAGAATATACAGTACAGTTTATACACTACCAGGCTAACATAAATATCTAACAGAATTACTACACGTTTGTGACAGGACGATACCGTACGGAAGCACCCGCAGCTTCCGCGTCCCGTTGACTGCGCACAGAATGGAAGGTCAAGCCACACGAGGCCTGACCACATAGGGGATTCCCGCTTACCGTCAGTAACCGCCTGTTACTGACTCCACCCACTGCGCTGTGGGCGGGTTCTCGCTGCCACCACCAAACTCCTAACCTGCCGTGGCGTTTGGAACCACGGTTCTGCTCTGTATGTGCCGACGCACTGCTTTACCACACCTGTGTGGTGTCGACGAATCCCCACTAGCCACTTGCTAGGCCTCTACCGGTAGCTGGCGGAAGGCGGAGCTTGGAGACGTCAGGTGCTTCCCTGGACAGCCGGAGAACGGGGCTAGGTTTGGCCTAACCCTGTTGGTCACAAGATGAAGCAGTCTTCTTGAGGCAAAGGTGTTTATTGCTCAAATAACCTTTAAAAAGGCTCCTCCCTATTGCTAGGGGCAACAGCATACAATTAAGATGTTTCAGCAGAAGAAGATGTTACAATACACAATCCTATGGGCCAACTGCCCTCCTTTTATCCCTCTCCAAGACCCCTTACCACAGGGGGTAAGCCCGCCCTGTGGTGTACAACCAATCAATGTTTACCCATGAGCTGTGCATGCTCTGGTCTCATGCACACACAACATTGTTCCCAATGGACAGTGGGGAGTGGTCGGTCTCCTTTGTCTCTCCCATCTGGGAGAGCAGGCTACTCCCACGGTGCCGTTCAGTCTGGCTGGGGGGAGGTTTTCCCTCCTAAACTGACTTCCAGAAACCTGCCCGGGACCCCTTCTCACTGCCTGCAGCCTGGATTTGGGCTCCAGAGCTGGGCAGCCTGGCTCCCCGGTCCAGGTCTCTGGTCCACTACGGCTGATCTCCATGGAGCTCCAAGAAACCACTCAGCTTGTCTTATAGCTAAGCTGCTTCTTTTTCTCCCTGTCCCCATTGGAACTGTGAGGCTGGATGGGAAAGCATTCCGTTTTTAGGGAAAAGGTCTGGGAGAATCCATCAGCCTGCACAGCTATGGATTCCCCCCTCCTGGGACACACAATCAAGTAAGTGCACTTTATCTTTAAATACATTTACATTTTAAATCACACTGTACATTTCCCCTTTTAAATATACACTGAGCCTGTGCCCTGCACAGGCTCTACATACTCAGGCACTGCAGTGCCTTCCCTAGCCCTGCAGCCTGGCTGTTAGGGCTCTCTGGGTGCTGGAGGTATGGGGCTGGCTTCCCCCATCCTCCAGCCTGCCTTCCTGCCTCTGGGGTTCCAGGGAGCTGGCTCTCCCTGTCCCCCCAGGGTGGCACTAACCAGTGGCCTCGCCGCACGCAGCGGCGCACCCCCCTGTACCTAAGCCCGGCGGCCCGGGACACTTGTCCCGGCCGCCGTGACTCTGGCTTTGTTGTGGCGCTGGGGCGCCGGGAGCGTAGCTCCCGGACCCCAGTGCTCATCAGCCTGCTCGCCCGCCTAATGTGCCCATGCCGCTAGGGAGCCGGCTAGCCCGGTCCCCCCTGAGCGGCGTCTGTCTTGTGGCCTCGCTGCAGCGTCCGGCGGGGAGCCGGGCTGCAGCGCACCCCCCTCGCCGGCTAGCAGCCCGGGACGTCCGTCCCGGCTGCTGCGGCTGGCCACCCGTGCTGTGCTGAGGCGCTGGGAGCAGAGCTCCCGGCCCCCAGCGGCGGCTCTCACATAGAGCACTGCAGCGGGAGCCGAGCTCCCAGCCGCAGCGCTCACCCTTCTCCCCGGCGCGCACACTCCAGTGCGCCCGGGGCTACACTGACTGCTGCCGGGAGCGGAGCTCCCGGACTCCGGCGGTCAGCGGCTGCCTCCTCTCCCCCGGTGCGCACACACTGCTGAGCGCGCCGGGGGCTGTCCTCCCTGCCGTGGTCTCCGGAGAGGTCCGGGACCACGGCACATTTTAACAATATAATATTAATACACAGTTTTTAACACACGGCGCCTAGCGCCCAACATATTTCAAATCTGGCGCCAAGCGCCCTTTGTCCATGAGAATGGCGCCGGGCACTAGGGGTTAACCCCTTCAGTGCCGCAGGCGGCCATTTTCCTCGTGGCTGGGGCTCTCCGGCCACAACGTTAAAATACAATAGCAACACAATTACATTTAAAGGGGAAGGAGAGAGAATGGCTTACAACAAATAGGAGGAAAAATGGCTGCAGAGAACTTACGCACAAGGGGAAACAATCGCATGCGCCTTCCTGGATATCCAGCTCCCGATTATCAGTGATGAGAACCGTTGAGAAGAGTAGAATGGGAGCTGGCCCAGGTCGGCTTGTCTTTATATACACTTACACACAGTACAGTACAATGGTCCCTATATTCTTATTGTTCATTGGACACAGGAATCCGTCTCCGCATTATAACAAAAGGTCATAGGTTGATTCATACAGGTGGGCTGTGACTATTTCAAACTGCTCAGGTGGGAGGGAAACTCAGGTTTCCCGCCGCATGGGTAATAAAGTGCAAATATAGTAAATGTCCATAAACTTCTTATAGTCATAACTATACGCACGAGCGATTAATCCGTTTCTAACCAACACCGGAATGTTGCTAATTATATACCCTTCCGATGGATACTAAACACCACTGTATAACCCCTGTCTGACCCTTCGTATCAAACAAAGAGGGATCTCTTTGTCTCTGAACATGCTATATTAACTAAACTTTCAGATTCTATCAAAGGGACCATAATCTACAAAATACATTATATGGTGAAAATATGTAACGATTGAGTCGCCCGCTAGACGCGCACATAAACTTTACCGTAAATGCGCATACCATGCGCCTGCGAGTGCACGCGACTGCGAGTATATGCACGCACGGGAGAGCTCATGCACGTGCAGCGGGCACACGCATGAGGTGCATATATGGCAATGTGCAGCGTGATATTTTTCTGACTTTGACAGCCCTCTTGAATTTGAGTTGCCCATGTAAGAATGGCATGTGTCATCCAGCAACCCGCAAGCACAGGTCTTTGTGATACACCAGCCGCTGTGTAAATAGTGTAGCCTCTATCATCCTATCTCCAGGGTCTTTTAATGTAAGGGAGCCAGGAGCTGGTAGTACCACCTTTTTTGAGAGGCGGGAGACTGATATGTCTACGGCTGGAGGTTCTTCCCAATTTTTCTTACTTTCTGGAGTAAATGGGAAAGTGCAAAAACCATTTTGTCACCTAATATTTTTTATCAGGATTTTTCCAGGTTTGCTTAAATATGTTCCGGAGAATCAGGGAAAGTGACACTGAGTTTTTTCTGTGCTAGGAAAAATGACTGAGGTACTGCAGCGTCTTCCAAAGGGATTTTTAATACATCCCTGATAGCAAGTATGAGGGACTCAGTACCATGTGCAGAAGGTGAACCCTCTGTAATAGGATCTAATTCCTCCCCCTCCTCCTGTACCTCTTCCTCAGAGTCAGAGAGTAAAGCAGGCAGCCCACAATTATGTGGCCCTGAACTAGGGAGGAAAGGCTGTTTATCATCTGCCCTTGCAGCTAGGTCTGCTACAGTCTGCTGCAGTCGTTGTGTCTTCTGAGTATTAGCATTGAGCTGAGATGACGTCTCCCATCATAGTTTTAGTGCAAAATGTGTTTATTGAAAAAAACAATAGCAATAACAAATGGTTAACATACAGACAATCGTAATAGAGAGTAGTGTCGTAGTACAACTAGAGGTTTGTTTAGCTCCCGTGGCCAATAACAGAAAAACATATATCAATGTTATATAACAGCACAGCACTTGGACAAATATAGTTCGATAGCAGACACATCATGTTAACCGTATTAGCCCAAAACAAAAAACTAAATAAAGAAGAAGAGAAAAGAAAAGATACGGAGAGAAGCAGAGAAGAAGAAGAACGGGGAAAGGATAAGAAGAAGCATCAGAGGCAGAATCAGAATCAAAATCACCTTGTCCAAAGCGCGAGTCTCCTGCTTGCCACAGAATGGAAAGCAGTACGTTGAGGTGGAGAAGCATCTAAGAGGACGTGGAAGAACTGGAAGCAAGGATGGACCTAAAGGTTGGGGAATCTTTGAAAAGTAGCCAGTCCACGTATCCCTGAAGGATGAATAGCCCCCATCAGCGGACGTCATTATATCATCTAAGTCCATATATAGGTCTACTCTAGTCAACCAATCTCTAACAGTTGGAGGGGAGGAGGATCGCCAACAGACAGGAATCACCGCTTTGGCGGCATTGTTAAGATGGCATAACAGGGAGTGTTTATAGCTCGAGACGGGTCTGGACGAGTAGTGGAACAGCCAAAACAGAGGATCTGTCGGTACCGCTTCTCCCGTAATTTCAGCAGTAAGTGAAAGTATCTCCTTCCAGTAGGGCTGGAGCAAGGGGCACGACCACCATATATGGAGCGGGTTCCCTGGGCCAGAAGAGCAGCGCCAACAGGTGTCGGGGAGACCAAGACCCATTTTAGAGAGAATGTCAGGGCATCTATACCACCGAGAGATCAATTTGTACTGGGTCTCTACCACCAGTGTGCTAGGGGAGCAAGCATGAGCCAGTTTGAATATTTTCTCCCAAACGTCTCCCCCGAGCTCCCGGCCGAGGTTTTTGTCCCACGTCTCAGTAAAGGATGGGAGAGCTGAGCTGGAGTCTGTCAGTAGCAGGTTGTATATCAAGGAGATAGAGTGAGACGGGGGTGAAAAGCCGTCGCAGAGGCGTTCGAACGGTGTGAGGGTCGAGGGGCCTCCCTCCAGGGTAACCTTGGGAAACCAAAAAGTGGCGAACTTGCAGATAGCGCCAAAAATCTCTGGGTGGTAGGATTGCCGGGGAATCTTGTAGGGAGACGTAGTGTATAAGAGCAATGATCTTAGACGTGTTGTCCTTCGCTTCTCGACCATGGACAAACCCCACTTGGTCACTGTGTATAAGGGAAAGTAGGAGGGACCTGAGCCTATTAGCTAGGAGTTTGGCGAAGAGTTTGACGTCAACATTGAGAAGGGATATAGGCTGGTAGCTGGGGGGGAGGGGTCCTTGCCTTCCTTAGGGATGATTGCGATGTGGTCCTCAAGAGACTGCCTAGAAAAAGGATTAGTATCGGAGACTGTGTTGCACGCGTCCAAGAGGAGAGGGAACAATTTATCCTTAAAGGCTTTATAGTAATTGATGGTGAATCCGTCAGGGCCCGGACTCTTCCCAGAAGGAGCGGATTTAATAGCATCATCGAGTTCTTGGGAAGTAAAGGGCCTTTCCAACTCCTCCCCGGCATCCTCAGAGAGTTTAGGGAAGCCAATCTTTGTAAGGTAGGCGTCCACGTCGTGTGACCTATCGCCAGTCGAATCGGAAGAGGGGAGATTGTATAGGTAGGTGTAGTACGAACAGAATGTCTCTGCAATTTTATCCGTGTCGTGGAGAGAACGCCCATGTGCGTCTTTTATGGAGGGGATAAACGAGAGCGCCCTCTGATTACGTAAAGCCCGGGCAAGCATTTTGCCCGGCTTGTTGCCCCATCGGTAATACCGATTACGACACTTCCGAAAGGAGAATTTCACTTTGTCCAACAGTAATTTATTCAGGGACGAACGGGCAGTGACCAGATCTACATAAGTGTTGGGGGAGAGAGTGGCCTTATGGGTGGTGTCTAGGGATTCAATTTGCCGCAAAAGTCCCTCAATTTGGCCCAAACGTTGTTTCTTTAGATAGGAGCCCAATTGAATGCACTTTCCCAGGATTACACATTTATGAGCCTCCCAAATCGTCAAGTCAGAGACATCAGGAGAGACGTTACACTCAATATACATATCAATGGCATCCTCAAGTTGAGCTTTACAATACGGATCGTGCAATAGAGACTCGTTAAAGCGCCACGAGCGTCGCTGGGCAGGAGAGGGTCCGATGACAATGTCTAGTCTGACCGGAGCGTGGTCGGACCATGTTGTCTGGCCTATGGAGGCATCGCAGGCCAGGGGCAAGTGCCTGTGGTCAAGAAGAATATAATCCAGTCTAGAGTATGAGCGATGAGGAATTGAATAATATGTGTAATCCAGGTCAGACGGGTGGAATATGCGCCAGACGTCGGACAGCTGATGGAGGTGGAGAAGGTGCCCCACCTTCCCGGACGGGCGGCGATGCACTAACGTGGGCTTGGAGGAGGTGTCTAGGGTGTGGTCAAGGGCCCAGTTGAAGTCTCCCCCCACAATCAGGATCCCATGTTTCAACGCGTCGACCCTGTCCAGAACAGCCTCGAGGAAGGCAGGTTGACCTTGGTTGGGAGCATATATGTTAACAATTGTAAAAGTTGTATTAAAGATAGAGCATATAAGTAAGAGGCATCTTCCCTCCTCCAACCTGTGGACCACTACATTGGTGATGGGTAAATGTTTAGCAAAAAGGATGGCCACACCCTTAGACTTAGAATGGGAATAATTACAATAATACGAGGTGGGAAAGAACCTATTCCTGATATGAGGTGCAGAGGGGGAGTGTCGGAAATGGGTCTCCTGCACAAGGACAATATCAGTCCTCTCCGCATGAAACGAATGGAGAGCACCAGCCCTCTTCTCAGGGACGATTAAACCCCTGGCGTTTATGGAGAGTATCCTAAGTGTAGAAGCCATATGTCGGGGAGGTAGAGGGCCTCAAAGATCTCAGGCTGTGGACCAGATGAAGAGAGGAAGAAAAGGACGGATAGGACGAAGGAAAGAAAGAAGAAAGAGAAGTGTCCAAGAACAAGAAAGAAAAGAAGCGACATATCAGAGTAGGTCAAACAGTAAGATACCGCAGCCGGACAGGAAAGGGACCGTAAGGGTGCCCCTGTCTCGGGAAAACCATAGCGGTAGGGGGTACAGTAGGGGGCCGCAGCCCCGCCATCCTAAAAACAATCATATCAAGTAAAACATAAGCAATGAAGATAACCGGTGCTGGTTGAGCAATGCAGGAACAGTAGCATGAAGAATAACAATAATAGCAATACCAATAGTAATAACGGCAATAACGGTAAGGGTCCTTTCAGGGTAGAGAAAAAATAAAAAATAAAAAAAGGGGGGGGGGCGGAAGAGGGGGGGTTGCAAGGGACGTAAATGAGGACCATAGCTGCGTTAAGTATACACGCAAGAATAAGGTTCGGGGTCTAAATGCAGGGTAGTACTCGACAGCTATGACATGGTATAAATATGAGAAACGGTATAAGTATTGTCAAGTCGTCTAAGGTGACTTAGGGGAGGGGAGGGAGAGAAGAAAAAAAAAAGGGGGAAATACACATAATAAATCAAAGGTCATGAGGCAGAATCAACAGAGAAATTAAGCAAATGAGTCTCACAGGGGGGTCTAACTACAAACCCGACATAAGAGACTGTCAAAATCAGAATTCGAAAAGGACCAGCAAGGCCCTTCAGCTGGACTCTCGTCAGGTGGCATCTACCGATTGGAGGGGATCCTCGCCTTTGGATTTCCTCTTCGGATTCTGGACCTTGTGCCACCTCTCTCTTCTGGAAGGGTTGGCAGAGGCCAGGGTCGGGAGAGTAAAAGCTCGACAATCAGGGAGGGAAATATCCCCCAGTCCCAAAGCAGAGCAAAATCCAGGTAAATCCGCTGGGGATTGGAGAGAGAGGACCCTACCAGCATGGGAGACTTGCAGGGAGAATGGAAAACCCCATCTGTACTTCAGGTCGTGTTTGCTTCATTTCTGCCAAGGGCTTCAGCAACCTCCGCTGTTGGAGCGTACGCCAGGAGAGGTCTTGAAAAATTTGGATTCGGGTACCATTAAAATCAACTCCTTCCAAATCTCGTACCTTGCGAAGAATCTTCTCTTTCTGTGAGAAATAATGGAGTCTGCAGATGACGTCCCTCGGGCGATCAGGAGCTGGCCCTTTTGGTCTGAGGGCTCTATGAGCCCAGTCGAATTCAATCGCGTCAGAGGAGTCCAGGCCCAGGATTTCACCGACTATTTTGGTTAGAGCGTCAACAAGGCCGGACGGAGGAACCTCTTCAGGAAGGCCCCGGACTCTAATATTGTTCCAACGGCCTCTGTTGTTCAGGTCGTCTAATTTATTCTGCATCAGTTTTATGTCCGACCCCTGTTGAGCGACTGTGTCCCGAAGCTGGAGTAGTTGGTCCTCTTGTACTGACGAGATCTGGGTTTGAATAGAGTTCTGGAGTCGGCATTCAAGAGCTTGCATGTCTTGTTTGGAAGGAAGGGAGCGGACGTGAGTCAAAATTTCCCCAATTTCACCCCGTAGATCAATACCCGTATCAGGCGCAGTAGGAGGGGGGTCAGCAACCGGCGGTATGGATAAGTAGGATCGGAGATTCGATTGAGACGGGGTACTACATGTAGACCGGGCGGATTTTCCCTGTTGATTTTTCTTGCCTCTGGCCATCAGAAGAGGGGGAGAGAAAGGACCATTTCAAAAGGACAACACCATATTCTTATAAGGATGACGGGGGGTACATTCCCCCACTAGTTAGACAGCATAGCCGGTGGAGAGCAGCCGCACTCATATCCCGTCAGCGATCACGGGGCAGGCGCCCGGGAGCATGTAAATGAGGAACAGTCCAGCAATACAGTATACCGCTATCAGAGAAGGAGTGTCTTAATGGAGCAGGATCCCCTGCGTAGTATCCTGCGAGAGTACCCAGGTATTGAGGGGTACGAGCAGCTGAGCAGTGCGGGTACCCCACCAACCCCCCAGAAGCAGGAGCCAGGCGGAGAGAGGTGTTCAGCCAGGCAGCAGGGGTGGGGGCAGCGTTGACGTTGGGGGGCCGCCTCAGAGGGCTCAGAGGGTCCTCTGACCCAGCAAGGTACCCAGCAGGAGGGGCACCGCAGGGCAGAGTGGCCGGCAGGAAGGAAAGCCCAGCCGGGTATGGTAGCTGCGGCCGAAAGTGGTCCCCCAGGTCTCGGAGGAATAAAGCTGATTCAGCAGCCGGAGGAGCCCTCAGGCCTATACCACCCCCTCAAACATGCGTCGCAGGGACCAGCGCCTGCGCTCCGGGGGCCTAAGGCCCAGCTGCGGCACCCGCCAGTGGAGCTCCGGGACCAATAGTATAGGGGAGCAGGAGGAGAGCGGGCGCCGGCGGAGAGGTCTGTGAAGCCCGGCTGGCCGGCCGCACAGCGTCGTGGGACCCAGGCTGCAGAGGGGAAGGAGGAGGCAAGGAGGGTGGGACGCGGCAAGTGGCCTGGCGGCTCCGGGAGAGAGCAGGTACGATGGCTGCTGCTTGAGCTCCGGTCCCAGATCAGACTCACCCTCACGCCCGGGTTCAGCACTCTGTCATCTGGGGAGGGTGCAGGGAATCCGGGCAGAGTGGCAGGAGGTTGATGGGGTACGCTAGGGGCCAAGCCGCGACGGAACCCCGCTTCCGGACGTCCGGCCCGGGCCGCCCCCAAACTCCAGGCCCCGGCTTCACGCCGGGGGAAGGCCGCAATCCGCAAGAGCGCTTAAAAGCGCTCCCCGACTCCGCGGGTCCCCCACAGCGGCAACAGCAACACAGGAGAGGTCTCAGAGGGCTGACTGGAGTGTCCAGGCAAAGGGCAGGAGGGGGGAAAGGTAGTAGAAGGGCTATGCCTGCAGGAGCTGGGAAGAAGCACGTCCACTCTCCACAACGGCCAGGCCACGCCCCCGCCATCATAGTTTTTATGACACCGAGGACCTCCCCCCCAGTCTCCTCACTAACCTGGGAGGACTGACTACATTGTTCACATGAGAGGGAACCAGCTGTAGAGGGAGAGAATCTGGTGTGACATACACTGCATAATTGGTGTTTTACCATGTTTACAGTAGACAACACTCACACACCCAGACAAGTATTACTGTATGTGAGAAGGAGACATAGAGTGAGAGAGGGACAGCACACGCAGCCTGTCACACTCAGTAAGACTGCAGGCTGTATATACATATATCACGGTGTAACATCTGAGTTATTGTCCTTTTCAGGACACTAGTTTGTGCATAATAGCGGCTCTCCCCCTGTTTTACACCCTGTACCAGTTTCCTGCGTATCCTGGAGTGTCTGGAGGAGCTGTGTGTCCTTGCTGCTGCCGCTAGAAGCAGAGGAAGGCGCCAAAATACCGCTGGTCCTGCTTTGAGGAAGCTCAGCCCCCTGTAATCGCGCCGGAGCTATGTAGTTATTTATATTGGCTAAGTCTCCCAATAAGTGTAAAATATCACATAAATGCTAGTTTTCACCACCGCTGCCAGTGTACACAGGGGGGCTATAGCGGTCCCCCCGGGTAAGGTCCCGTATGCCGCCCCTGCAACAGCGCCGCACCAAGAACTGGGGGACCCCCCTAGCATGGCCCCCGGTTTGTACTCACCACTCTTCTCACTTTCAGTCTATGTTAGGGGTGTGCGGCGTGCTGCGATTGCGTTCGCCAAGGTGCAATGCCCTGCGGTACCAACAACCTCTCAGGACGGTGGTCCTGCAGCGGGGAAGTGGCTGTGACACCTTGCAGAGGCCGGTGACCGCCCCCCCGTCCCCAACTCCCACGGTGCACGTATACTGTCAGCCAAACTGCAAACCGGAAATAATAAAGTTTCAAATAATCTGAAGAAAATCCTCTAGAGCTGCAGAGTGCGTCCTCTCCTGAGGGAACATTTTTCTAAACTGCCTGTGGGAGGGGCATAGAGGGGAGGAGCCAGCACACCCAGTGAAGAAATTTAAAGTGCACCGGCTCCTTTGGACCCCATCTGTAACCCATCACATACCTCCCAACTGTCCCGATTTTTGCGGGACAGTCCTGTTTTTTGGGGACTGTCCCGCTTTACCCACCTGCGGGCTGAAGTGTCCCACGGTGGGGGTGGGGGGGGCAGTTGGGAGTCTCTGTCTCTCGCTGCCCTGCTTACCAGAGCTGCGGGTGAATAGACGCTGTGCAGTGTCCTGCAGTGTGTGGGGGGGGGGGGGGGGGCAGTTGGGAGTCTCTGTCTCTCGCTGCCCTGCTTACCAGAGCAGCGGTGAATAGACGCTATGCGCATGCGCACAGCGTCTATTCAGTGCAGACAGAGGGAGAGGGGGGATGCCAGCGGCTCACAGAGCGCTAGGCATGCACCCTCAGTGACGAAAACGGGGGTGTGGCTCGCGAAGCCCACGCCCATTTTCTTAGGCCACGCCTCCTTTTCGGGAGCGCGGCTTCGCCGCACGTGTGTCCCTCTTACCGACAGGACAAAGTTGGGAGGTATGCCATCATACTAAGACCCCAGTATCCCTTATGGATGTTAGAGAAATACAAGTTACATTTAAAAAAAAAATAGAGCAATGTTCTGCTCCTCTTCATATATAACCAAACCAGTGGCTTTCCCAAACACAATCTGATTATCATCTTCCTGTCTCTTTCACAAATGTAAATGTAACTTGCATTTCAATTGCATTCACCCTCTCACATAGACAACGTTCTTATACTGTAAATTAAACAGAATCTGCATCACACATAATGCAGCCTAAGAAATCTAAAACCAAATTGTTGCCTGAGTTTACCAGTGACGTGCGGTGGGGTGAGGCAGGTGAGGCAGAGCCTTTCCTGTCATACTTACGTTTGTACAAGAGTTTTGATTGTATAAAGTATCTGAAAAATACATAGAATATGTCTGAAATATCTTCTTTGCATTATTCTAATTATTTTTATAGCCAAAACTCTGGAGTAAAAATAAGATTTTAAACCTACCGGTAAATCTATTTCTCCTAGTCCGTAGAGGATGCTGGGGACTCCGTAAGGACCATGGGGTATAGACGGGCTCCGCAGGAGATAGGGCACCTAAAAAGAACTTTGACTATGGGTGTGCACTGGCTCCTCCCTCTATGCCCCTCCTCCAGACCTCAGTTAGTGAACTGTGCCCAGAGGAGATGGACAATACAAGGCAGGATTTAGCAATCCAAGGGCAAGATTCATACTAGAGATGAGCGGGTTCGGTTTCTCTGAAACCGAACCCGCACGAACTTCATGTTTTTTTCACGGGTCCGAGCAGACTCGGATCCTCCCGCCTTGCTCGGTTAACCCGAGCGCGCCCGAACGTCATCATGACGCTGTCGGATTCTCGCGAGACTCGGATTCTATATAAGGAGCCGCGCGTCGCCGCCATTTTCACACGTGCATTGAGATTGATAGGGAGAGGACGTGGCTGGCGTCCTCTCCATTAGAAATTAGATTAGAAGAGAGAGAGAGATTGTGCAGAGTCAGACAGAGTTTACCACAGTGACCAGTGCAGTTGTTGTTAGTTAACTTTTATTTATTTTAATATAATATATCCGTTCTCTGCTATATCCGTTCTCTGCCTGAAAAAAAACGATACACAGCAGCAGCCAGTCACACAGTGTGACTCAGTCTGTGTGCACTCAGCTCAGCCCAGTGTGCTGCACATCAATGTATAAAAGGCAAAGCTTATAATAATTGTGGGGGAGACTGGGGAGCACTGCAGGTTGTTATAGCAGGAGCCCCCAGGAGTACATAATATTATATTAATTTAAAATTAAACAGTGCACACTTTTGCTGCAGGAGTGCCACTGCCAGTGTGACTAGTGGTGACCAGTGCCTGACCACCAGTATAGTAGTATATTGTTGTATGTATTGTATACTATCTCTTTATCAACCAGTCTATATTAGCAGCAGACACAGTACAGTGCGGTAGTTCACGGCTGTGGCTACCTCTGTGTCGGCAGTCGGAACTCGGCAGGCAGTCCGTCCATCCATAATTGTATTACAATATATACCACCTAACCGTGGTATTTTTTTTTCTTTCTTTATACCGTCGTCATAGTGTCATACTTGTTACGAGTATACTACTATCTCTTTATCAACCAGTGTACAGTGCGGTAGTTCACGGCTGTGGCTACCTCTGTGTCGGCAGTCGGCAGGCAGTCCGTCCATCCATAATTGTATTATTATTATAATATATACCACCTAACCGTGGTTTTTTTTTCATTCTTTATACCGTCATAGTGTCATACTAGTTGTTACGAGTATACTACTATCTCTTTATCAACCAGTGTACAGTGCGGTAGTTCACGGCTGTGGCTACCTCTGTGTCGGCAGTCGGCAGGCAGTCCGTCCATCCATAATTGTATTATTATTATAATATATACCACCTAACCGTGGTTTTTTTTTCATTCTTTATACCGTCATAGTGTCATACTAGTTGTTACGAGTATACTACTATCTCTTTATCAACCAGTGTACAGTGCGGTAGTTCACGGCTGTGGCTACCTCTGTGTCGGCAGTCGGCAGGCAGTCCGTCCATCCATAATTGTATTATTATTATAATATATACCACCTAACTGTGGTATTTTTTTTTCTTTCTTTATACCGTCGTCATAGTGTCATACTAGTTGTTACGAGTATACTACTATCTCTTTATCAACCAGTGTACAGTGCGGTAGTTCACGGCTGTGGCTACCTCTGTGTCGGCAGTCGGCAGGCAGTCCGTCCATCCATAATTGTATTATTATTATAATATATACCACCTAACCGTGGTTTTTTTTTCATTCTTTATACCGTCGTCATAGTGTCATACTAGTTGTTACGAGTATACTACTATCTCTTTATCAACCAGTGTACAGTGCGGTAGTTCACGGCTGTGGCTACCTCTGTGTCGGCAGTCGGCAGGCAGTCCGTCCATCCATAATTGTATTATTATTATAATATATACCACCTAACCGTGGTTTTTTTTTCATTCTTTATACCGTCGTCATAGTGTCATACTAGTTGTTACGAGTATACTACTATCTCTTTATCAACCAGTGTACAGTGCGGTAGTTCACGGCTGTGGCTACCTCTGTGTCGGCAGTCGGCAGGCAGTCCGTCCATCCATAATTGTATTATTATTATAATATATACCACCTAACCGTGGTTTTTTTTTCATTCTTTATACCGTCGTCATAGTGTCATACTAGTTGTTACGAGTATACTACTATCTCTTTATCAACCAGTGTACAGTGCGGTAGTTCACGGCTGTGGCTACCTCTGTGTCGGCAGTCGGCAGGCAGTCCGTCCATCCATAATTGTATTATTATTATAATATATACCACCTAACCGTGGTTTTTTTTTCATTCTTTATACCGTCGTCATAGTGTCATACTAGTTGTTACGAGTATACTACTATCTCTTTATCAACCAGTGTACAGTGCGGTAGTTCACGGCTGTGGCTACCTCTGTGTCGGAACTCGGCAGGCAGTCCGTCCATCCATAATTGTATTATATACCACCTAACCGTGGTTTTTTTATACCACCTAACCGTGGCAGTCCGTCCATAATTGTATACTAGTATCCAATCCATCCATCTCCATTGTTTACCTGAGGTGCCTTTTAGTTCTGCCTATAAAATATGGAGAACAAAAAAGTTGAGGTTCCAAAATTAGGGAAAGATCAAGATCCACTTCCACCTCGTGCTGAAGCTGCTGCCACTAGTCATGGCCGAGACGATGAAATGCCAGCAACGTCGTCTGCCAAGGCCGATGCCCAATGTCATAGTACAGAGCATGTCAAATCCAAAACACCAAATATCAGAAAAAAAAGGACTCCAAAACCTAAAATAAAATTGTCGGAGGAGAAGCGTAAACTTGCCAATATGCCATTTACCACACGGAGTGGCAAGGAACGGCTGAGGCCCTGGCCTATGTTCATGGCTAGTGGTTCAGCTTCACATGAGGATGGAAGCACTCAGCCTCTCGCTAGAAAAATGAAAAGACTCAAGCTGGCAAAAGCAGCACAGCAAAGAACTGTGCATTCTTCGAAATCCCAAATCCGAATTCCGAGCCCACCCGCTGGCGGTGATGCAGGGCAGTCTGGAGCGACTGCTGATGCTGACATCTGGTCCGGACTGAAGGACCTGACAACCATTACGGACATGTCGTCTACTGTCACTGCATATGATTCTCTCACCATTGATAGAATGGTGGAGGATTATATGAGTGACCGCATCCAAGTAGGCACGTCACACAGTCCGTACTTATACTGGCAGGAAAAAGAGGCAATTTGGAGGCCCTTGCACAAACTGGCTTTATTCTACCTAAGTTGCCCTCCCACAAGTGTGTACTCCGAAAGAGTGTTTAGTGCCGCCGCTCACCTTGTCAGCAATCGGCGTACGAGGTTACATCCAGAAAATGTGGAGAAGATGATGTTCATTAAAATGAATTATAATCAATTCCTCCGCGGAGACATTGACCAGCAGCAATTGCCTCCACAAAGTACACAGGGAGCTGACATGGTGGATTCCAGTGGGGACGAATTGATAATCTGTGAGGAGGGGGATGTACACGGTGATATATCGGAGGATGATGATGAGGTGGACATCTTGCCTCTGTAGAGCCAGTTTGTGCAAGGAGAGATTAATTGCTTCTTTTTTGGTGGGGGTCCAAACCAACCCGTCATTTCAGTCACAGTCGTGTGGCAGACCCTGTCACTGAAATGATGGGTTGGTTAAAGTGTGCATGTCCTGTTTTGTTTATACAACATAAGGGTGGGTGGGAAGGGCCCAAGGACAATTCCATCTTGCACCTCTTTTTTCTTTTATTTTTCTTTGCGTCATGTGCTGTTTGGGGAGGGTTTTTTGGAAGGGACATCCTGCGTGACACTGCAGTGCCACTCCTAGATGGGCCCGGTGTTTGTGTCGGCCACTAGGGTCGCTTATCTTTCTCACACAGTCAGCTACCTCATTGCGCCTCTTTTTTTCTTTGCGTCATGTGCTGTTTGGGGAGGGTTTTTTGGAAGGGACATCCTGCGTGACACTGCAGTGCCACTCCTAGATGGGCCAGGTGTTTGTGTCGGCCACTAGGGTCGCTAATCTTACTCACACAGCTACCTCATTGCGCCTCTTTTTTTCTTTGCGTCATGTGCTGTTTGGGGAGGGTTTTTTGGAAGGGACATCCTGCGTGACACTGCAGTGCCACTCCTAGATGGGCCCGGTGTTTGTGTCGGCCACTAGGGTCGCTAATCTTACTCACACAGCTACCTCATTGCGCCTCTTTTTTTCTTTGCGTCATGTGCTGTTTGGGGAGGGTTTTTTGGAAGGGACATCCTGCGTGACACTGCAGTGCCACTCCTAGATGGGCCCGGTGTTTGTGTCGGCCACTAGGGTCGCTGAGCTTAGTCATCCAGCGACCTCGGTGCAAATTTTAGGACTAAAAATAATATTGTGAGGTGTAAGGTGTTCAGAATAGACTGAAAATGAGTGTTAATTATGGTTATTGAGGTTAATAATACTATGGGATCAAAATGACCCCCAAATTCAATGTTTTAAGATGTTTTTTAGGGTTTTTTGAAAAAACCACCCGAATCCAAAACACACCCGAATCCGACAAAAAAAATTCGGTGAGGTTTTGCCAAAACGCGGTCGAACCCAAAACACGGCCGCGGAACCGAACCCAAAACCAAAACACAAAACCCGAAAAATTTCAGGCGCTCATCTCTAATTCATACCAGCCCACACCAATCACACCATGTAACCTGGATCATACATAACCAGTTAACAGTATGAACAAAAACAGTAACGGTCCAAGACCGACTCCAACTGTAACATAACCCTTATGTAAGCAACAACTATATACAAGTCTTGCAGAGTTTCCGCACTGGGACGGGCGCCCAGCATCCTCTACGGACTAGGAGAAATAGATTTACCGGTAGGTTTAAAATCTTATTTTCTCTTACGTCCTAGAGGATGCTGGGTACTCCGTAAGGACCATGGGGTTTATACCAAAGCATCCAATCGGGCGGGAGAGTGCGTATGACTCTGCAGCACCGACTGAGCAAACGCTAGGTCCTCATCAGCCAGGGTATCAAACTTGTAGAATTTAGCAAAAGTGTTTGACCCCGACCAAGTCGCCGCTCGGCAAAGTTGTAAAGCCGAGATGCCTCGGGCAGCCGCCCAAGAAGAGCCCACCTTCCTAGTGGAATGGGCCTTAACCGAATTTTGTACCGGCAATCCAGCTGTAGAGTGAGCCTGCTGAATCGTATTACAGATCCAGAGAGCAATAGTCTGCTTCGAAGCAGGTGCGCCAATCTAATTGGCCGCATACAGGATAAACAGAGCCTCTGTTTTCCCAATTCTAGCCGTCCTGGCTACATAAATCTTTAAGGCCCTGACTACGTCCAGGGATCTGGAATCCTCCAGGTCACTTGTAGCCACAGGCACTACAATAGGTTGATTCATATGGAATGAAGAAACCACTTTAGGCAAAAATTGCGGACGTGTCCTCAATTCAGCTCGATCCACATGAAAAATCAAGTAGGGGCTCTTGTGTGACAAAGCCGCCAATTCTGATACTCGCCTTGCTGATGCTAAGGCCAACAACATGACCACCTTCCAGGTAAGAAATTTCAACGCAACCTTGTTAAGCGGTTCAAACCAGTGTGATTTTAGGAACTGCAACACCACGTTCAGGTTCCATGGTGCCACTGGAGGCACAAAAGGGGGCTGGATGTGCAGCACTCCCTTTACAAACGTCTGGACTTCTGGAAGAGAAGCCAATTCCTTCTGAAAGAAAATCGAGAGGGCCGAAACCTGTACCTTAGCCGAGCCTAATTTCAGGCCCATATCCACTCCTGTCTGTAGGAAGTGGAGAAAACGACCCAGATGAAAATCTTCCGTAGGTGCATTCTTGGTCTCACACCAAGACACATACTTTCGCCAGATACGGTGATAATGTTTTATCGTCACCTCCTTTCTAGCCTTTATTAACGTAGGGATGACCTCTTCCGGAATCCCCTTTTTCGCTAGGATTCGGCGTTCAACCGCCATGCCGTCAAACGTAACCGCGGTAAGTCTTGAAATACACAGGGCCCCTGCTGCAACAGGTCTTCCCTCAGAGGAAGAGGCCAGGGATCTCCTGTGAGCATCTCTTGTAGATCCCTTCGAGGCCAGTCTGGGACAACGAGTATCGTTCGTACTCTTCTTCGTCTTATGACGTAGACCGATTTGAACACCCACGGTGTTACCAGAGCGTCCACTGCTATTGCCTGAGGGTCCCGAGACCTGGCGCAGTACCTCTGAAGTTTTTTGTTGAGGCGTGACGCCATCATGTCTATTCGAGGAGTTCCCCAAAGACGTGCTACGTCTGCAAAGACTTCTTGATGAAGTCCCCACTCTCCTGGATGGAGATCGTGTCTGCTGAGGAAGTCTGCTTCCCAGTTGTCCACTCCCGGATTGAAGACAGCCGACAGAGCGCTTACATGATTTTCCGCCCAGTGAAGAATCCTGGTGGCTTCCGCCATCGGGACTCTGCTTTTTGTCCCGCCTTGGCGGTTCACATGAGCCACTGCTGACATTGTCTGATTGAATCAGAACCGGTAGGTTTCGAAGAAAACTCTCCGCTTGTCGAAGGCCGTTGTAAATGGCCCTGAGTTCCAACACATTGATGTGTAGACAGGACTCCTGGTCTGACCAAAGACCCTGAAAATGTTTTCCTTGTGTGACCACTCCCTATCCTCGGAGGCTTGCGTCCGTGGTAACCAGTATCCAATCCTGAATTCCGAACCTGCGAACCTCCAGGAGGTGAGCACTTTGCAACCACCACAGGAGGGACACTCTGGTCCCTGGGGACAGAGTAATTTTCCGATGTAAGTGCAGATGGGACCCGGACCACTTGTCCAGGAAGTCCCATTGAAAAGTCCTTGCATGGAACCTTCCGAAGGGAATGGCCTCGTAGGCCGCCACCATTTCCCCCAGAACTCGAGTGCATTGGTGAACTAACACCCTTTTCGGTTTTAGCAGGTCTCTGACCATGTTCTGTATGTCTTGGGCTTTCTCTATTGGGAGGAAGACCTTCATTTGTTCCGTATCCAGTATCATACCTAGGAACGGTAGTCGAGTTGTCGGAATCAACTGTGACTTTGGTAGATTTAGAATCCAACCGTGTTGCTGGAGCACTCTCAGAGAGAGCGCCACACTGCTCAGCAATTTCTCCTTTTATCAGGAGATCGTCCAAGTATGGGATAATTGTGACTCCATGCTTGCGCAGGACCACCATCATTTCCGCCATTATCTTGGTGAAAATCCTCGGGGCCGCGGAGAGCCCAAACGGCAACGTCTGCAATTGGTAATGACAATCCTGTACAGTGAATCTCAGGTATTCCTGATGGGGGGCATATATGGGGACATGAAGGTACACATCCTTTATGTCCAGAGACACCATAAACTCCCCCTCCTCCATGTTGGCTATTATCGCTCTGAGAGATTCCATTTTGAATTTGAATCTTTTTATGTACAGGTTTAGGGATTTCAGATTCAAAATCGGTCTGACCGAACCGTCCGGTTTCGAGACCACAAATAGGGTTGAGTAGTAACCTCTTCCCTGCTGGTGTATACACAGCGTTTGAATTGCAGCTAACACTACATCCCTTTTCGATGTGGAAGCTGGTAGGGCCGATTTGAAAAATCGGCGCGGGGGCACCTCCTCGAATTCCAATTTGTAACCCTGGGAAACTATATCCAACACCCAGGGATTCAGGTCCGAACTGACCCAGGCCTGACTGAAAAGTCGAAGACGTGCCCCCACCGGTGCAGGGGAGCCCCAGCGTCATGCTGTGGGTTTTGGAGTAGCCAGGGAGGACTTTGGTTCCTGGGCACCTGCCGAACAAGGTGCTCTCTTGCCTCTGCCCTTACCTCTGGCGAGGAAAGAGGATCCCCGACCTCTTTTGGACTTGTGCGACCGAAAGGACTGCATCTGATAGGGTATTACTTTCTTTTGCTGTTGGGGAATATATGGTAAAAAATTTGATTTACCTGCTGTAGCTGTGGAAACCAGGTCCGTCAGCCCATCCCCAAACAATACATCTCCCTTATAGGGTAGTACTTCCATATGTTTCTTGGAATCCGCATCACCCGTCCATTGGCGAGTCCATAAGGATCTTCTCGCTGAGACAGACATGGCATTGGCCCTAGAAGCTAGCAGTCCAATGTCCCTTTAAGCATCCCTCATAAATAAGACTGCGTCTTTAATATGGGCTAGAGTTAAGAATATAGTATCCTTATCCATATTATCAAATTGATCTGTCAGCTCATCTGTCCAAGCTGCAATTGCGCTACACACCCATGCCGACGTAATTGTCGGTCTTAGCACAGCACCCATATGAGAATAAATACACTTTAAGGTAGTTTCTTGCCTGCGATCTGCAGGGTCCTTAAGGGCAGCTGTGTCAGGAGACGGTAGCGCCACTTTCTTGGACAAGCGCGTCAGGGCCTTGTCCACAGTGGGGGGTGATTCCCAAATCTCCCTGTCCTGCTTAGAGAAGGGGTATGCCATATAAATTCTTTGGGGGATCTGCGGTCTCTTATCCGGAGTCTCCCAAGCTTTTCCAAAGAACTCATTTAATTCATGAGATGTGGGAAAATTAATAATCTGTTTTTTTCCCCTTAAACATGTGTACCCTTGTGTCGGGGACCGAGGGTTCATCCTCAATATGCAACACATCCCTTATTGCCACAATCATACCCTGAATGGTTTTAGTCACCCTAGGGTGCAATTAACCTTCGTCATAGTCGACATTGGAATTAAAATCCGTGTCGATAGTAGTGTCTTGTGTTAAGGGACGCTTTTGAGACCCCGACGGGCACTGTGAGTCGGTCCAATCTGAGGATTGACCCCCTGATGTCCCCCCTAAATCAGCCTTATCAAGCCTTTTATGTAAAGATGCCACACTTGCATTCAACATATGCCACATGTCCATCCAATCTGGAGTCGGCACAACCGACGGGGACACACCACTCATTTGCTCCACCTCCTCCTTGGAAAAGCCTTCCGCTTCAGACATGTCGACACCACGTACCGACACCCCACACACACCTATAAGGGGACAAAACCCCAACCAGGCCCTTAGGAGAGACAGAGAGAGAGTATGCCAGCACACACCCAGCGCTTAATAACACTGGAAAAATATGACCAGATAGCGCTTTTATATATATATAAAATGACCAGATTCCCACTCACTGCGCTCAAAATGCCCCCCCTCCTCTTTTTTCCAGCCTGAATGTTCAGCAGGGGAGAGACCAGGGACCCAGCGTTTTCCTCATGCAGCTTCTGTGGAGAAAATGGCGCTGGTTAGTGCTGGGGAACAAGCTCCGCCCCCCGACGGCGGGCTTCGGTCCCGGTGATTTTTTTATAGAAAATGGCGGGGGATCGTAGAATTACTGCCCAGCAGCCTAATCTACCTTGTCAGAGCCCAAATGTGAGGTTTATTGCTTCCCAGGCCCCCCCCCCCCCCCCAGGGCCCCCCCCCCCCCCCTGCGCCCTGCACCCTTCAGTGCTGCTCTGTGTGCGCGAATGGGAGCAATGGCGCGCAGAAGATCTGATGTCTTCTGCTGCCTATGATGTCTTCTGCCTTCTCATACTCACCCGGCTTCTATCTTCGGCATCTGTGAGGAGGACGGCGGCGCGGCTCCGGGACGAACCCCAGGTGAGACCTGTGTTCCGACTCCCTCTGGAGCTAATGGTGTCCAGTAGCCTTAGAAATAGAGCCCAACCGTTAAGCCAGCCCTGCTTCTCTCCCCTCACTCCCACGATGCAGGGAGCCTGTTGCCAACAGGACTCCCTGAAAATAAAAAACCTAACAAAATTATTTTTACACAGAAAACTCTGGAGAGCTCTCTGCAGTGCACCCATTCTTCTCTGGGCACAGAATCTAACTGAGGTCTGGAGGAGGGGCATAGAGGGAGGAGCCAGTGCACACCCATAGTCAAAGTTCTTTTTAGGTGCCCTATCTCCTGCGGAGCCCGTCTATACCCCATGGTCCTTACGGACTCCCCAGCATCCTCTAGGACGTAAGAGAAAAGTCTATGGCAGGTGAGGCAGTGACCCCCCGTCTCCCCTCCCCCCACCCATCTTTTCCGCACATCTCTGATCAAAACTCACCAAATTTTCAGGAGTTTATACTGCTGCACCTGTGTATAATGACCAGACGTATATACCGCTGCACCTGTGTATAATGACCAGATGTATATACCTCTGCACCTGTGTATAATGACCACATGTATATACCGCTGCACCTGTGTATAATGACCACATGTATATACCGCTGCACCTGTGTATAATGCCCACATGTATATACCGCTGCACCTGTGTATAATGCCCACATGTATATACCGCTGCACCTGTGTATAATGTCCACATGTATATACCGCTGCACCTATGTATAATGCCCAGATGTATATACCGCTGCACCTGTGTATAATGCCCAGATGTATATACCGCTGCACCTGTGTATAATGCCCAGATGTATATACCGCTGCACCTGTGCATAATGCCCACATGTATATACCGCTGCACCTGTGCATAATGCCCAGATGTACATACCGCTGCACCTGTGTATTATGCCCACATGTATATACCGCTGCACCTGTGCATAATCCCCACATGTATATACCGCTGCGCCTGTGCATAATGCCCACATGTATATACCGCTGCGCCTGTGCATAATGCCCACATGTATATACCGCTGCGCCTGTGTATAATGCCCACATGTATATACCGCTGCACCTGTGCATAATGCCCACATGTATATACCGCTGCGCCTGTGCATAATGCCCACATGTATATACCGCTGCGCCTGTGTATAATGCCCACATGTATATACCGCTGCGCCTGTGTATAATGCCCACATGTATATACCGCTGCACCAGTGTATAATGCCAAGATGTATATACCGCTGCACCTGTGTATAATGCCCACATGTATATACGGCTGCACCTGTGTATTGTGCCCAGATGTATATACCGCTGCACCTGTGTATAATGCCCACATGTATATACCGCTGCGCCTCTGTATAATGCCCACATGTATATACCGCTGCGCCTGTGTATTATGCCCACATGTATATACGGCTGCACCTGTGTATTATGCCCAGATGTATATACCGCTGCACCTGTGTATAATGCCCACATGTATATACCGCTGCGCCTCTGTATAATGCCCACATGTATATACCGCTGCACCAGTGTATAATGCCAAGATGTATATACCGCTGCACCTGTGTATAATGCCCACATGTATATACGGCTGCACCTGTGTATTATGCCCAGATGTATATACCGCTGCACCTGTGTATAATGCCCACATGTATATACCGCTGCGCCTCTGTATAATGCCCACATGTATATACCGCTGCGCCTGTGTATTATGCCCACATGTATATACCGCTGCGCCTGTGTATAATGCCCACATGTATATACCGCTGCGCCTGTGTACAACGCCCACATGTATATACCGCTGTGCCTGTGTGCAACGCCCACATGTATATACCGCTGTGCCTGTGTGTAATCCCCACATGTATATACCGCTGCACCTGTGTATTATGCCAAGATGTATATACCGCTGCACCTGTGTATAATGCCCACATGTATATACCGCTGCACCTGTGTATGATGCCCACATGTATATACCGCTGCACCTGTGTGTAATCCCCACATGTATATACCGCTGCACCTGTGTATAATGCCCACATGTATATACCGCTGCGCCTGTGTATAATGCCCACATGTATATACCGCTGCACCTGTGTATAATGCCCACATGTATATACCGCTGCACCTGTGTATAATGCCCACATGTATATACCACTGCACCTGTGTATTATGCCCAGATGTATATACCGCTGCACCTGTGTATAATGCCCACATGTATATACCGCTGCACCTGTGTATTATGCCAAGATGTATATACCGCTGCACCTGTGTATAATGCCCACATGTATATACCGCTGCACCTGTGTATGATGCCCACATGTATATACCGCTGCACCTGTGTGTAATCCCCACATGTATATACCGCTGCACCTGTGTATAATGCCCACATGTATATACCGCTGCGCCTGTGTATAATGCCCACATGTATATACCGCTGCACATGTGTATAATGCCCACATGTATATACCGCTGCACCTGTGTATAATGCCCACATGTATATACCACTGCACCTGTGTATTATGCCCAGATGTATATACCGCTGCACCTGTGTATAACGCCCACATGTATATACCGCTGCACCTGTGTATAATGCCCACATGTATATACCGCTGCACCTGTGTATAATGCCCACATGTATATACCACTGCACCTGTGTATTATGCCAAGATGTATATACCGCTGCACCTGTGTATAACGCCCACCAGGGGTTAAAGTGGGGGGGAACGAGGTGGAACTGAGTTCCACCACCTGTAATGGTAGGGGGAACTAGTTCCACCTCCTCCATTGCCCTGCACAGTAATTCCAACAGAAAAGCCCACCCCATCATCTGCGTCAATCAATGATACAGACGGCACTAGTGTTGCTGATGAGCTGCAGCCACCTACTCCTTCCTCAGGTCCTGGTGCCTCCATGGTCTTCCTCCATGAGTTCCACCACCTCACCAGGACCACTTTAAGCCCTGACGCCCACATGTATATACCGCTGCACCTGTGTATAATGCCCACATGTATATACCGCTGCACCTGTGTATTATGCCCAGATGTATATACCGCTGCACCTGTGTATAATGCCCACATGTATATACCGCTGCACCTGTGTATTATGCCCAGATGTATATACCGCTGCACCTGTGTATAATGCCCACATGTATATACCGCTGCACCTGTGTATTATGCCAAGATGTATATACCGCTGCACCTGTGTATAATGCCCACATGTATATACCGCTGCACCTGTGTATGATGCCCACATGTATATACCGCTGCACCTGTGTGTAATCCCCACATGTATATACCGCTGCACCTGTGTATAATGCCCACATGTATATACCGCTGCACCTGTGTATTATGACCAGATGTACCCTTTGGCTCATATTTTGTGTGTAAATCTGGCTCTGGAGCTAGCTAGTGCCTCCTTAGCCTTTTAGCTCACCGCACGTCCCTGGAGTTTACGCATGCCTCCCAACATTTGACCTTATGGTAGAGGGATCTGCCGTGGCCGGAAATGGGGCGGGCCTCGTCAGAAGGGGCTGAGCTTGCCATCTGAGCCCCGTTTTTGTCATTTTGGGGGCGTGCCCAGCGCTCCCTGAGCAGCCCCCACCTCACTCCGCAGCACTGTTTAGATGCCGTGTGCATGCGCGCAGCATCTGTTAAGCGATCACCGGCAGCTTTACATAACAGAGAAGCCGTGATCACAGGATCTCCCAACTACCCCCCTTACCCCCCGCCCGCGGGACACTGCGACCCGTGGGTGGGACAGTGGGACAGTTGGGCGGTATGGTTTACATTCGTAAAATCCACTCCTCTCTTCCACTTCTCCATGTAAAACCAGTTTTGGCTTATGTGGCTGGAGTGACCCCCCCAGCCCACGTGGACAACGGCTGCCGCAGCACTGAAGGGGTTAACCCTCAGTGCCCGGTGCCATATTAAGGGGCCCTGGCGCTAGGCGCCATATTTAAAATGTATTGGGTGCTAGGCGCTGTGTGTTTAATATTGTATTTTTAGATGTGTGCCGCGGTCCCGGACCTCTCCGGCGACCGCGGCAGTGAGGGCAGCCCCCGGCGCACTGAGCAGTGTGTGCGCGCCGGGGGAGAGGGGAACCGCTGCAGCCGGGAGATCAGCTCCCGCTGCAGCGATCGGAGTGCGCCGCTGACCGCCGGGGTCCGGGAGCTCTGCTCCCGGCGACGGCGGCAGTGAGCACAGCCCCTGGCGCACTAGCTGTGTGTGCGCGCCGGGGGGGGAGAAGGGGGAGCCGCTGCAGCGCGCTCTGTGGTTGCCTCTGCTGCCCGACGCCTCAGCACGCTGGAGGTAGCCAGCCGCGGCAGCCGGGACAAGCTGTCTCGAGCTGCTGGGCGGCAGGGGGTGTGTGCCACAGCCCGGATCACCGCCGGACGCTGCGGCGAGGCCACATAGTTCAGCACCACTCATGGTGGACCGGGCTAGCCGGCTCCCTGGCGGCGGGGGGAGGATCAGGCTGGTGGGTGCTGGGGTCCGGGAGCTACGCTCCTGGCGCCTCAGCACTACAAAGGGCACAGAGCCACGGCGGCCGGGACAAGCGTCCTGAGCCGCCGGGCTTCCGATCAGGGGGGTGCGCCGCACCGTGCAGCGAGGCCACAAAGTGAGTGCCGCACTGGGGGGACAGGGAGAGCCAGCTCCTTGGACCCCAGTGGCAGGCTGGGGGATGGGGGAAGCCAGCCCCATACCTCCAGCAGGTTGCAGGGCTAGGGGAGCCAGCGCTGAGCACAGTATTTACAACAAAACATTGTTTAAACGTAATAACATACAGTGTGTTGTAAGGCACTGCAGTGCCTGGGTATGTAGAGTCTGTGCGGGGCACAGGCTCAGTGTATATTTAAAGGGGAATGTACAGTGTATTTTAAATGTAATGTATTTAAAGGTAAATTGCACTTACTTGGTTGTGTGTCCCAGGAGGGGGGAATCCGTGGCTGTGCAGGCTGATGGATTCTCCCAGACCTTTTCCCCAAAAACTGAATACTTTCCCTTCCAGCCTCACACTTGAAAGTGGCATTGGAAGAGAGAGGAGAAGCTCAGCTTTGAAACAAGCTGAGTTGTTTTCTGGAGCTCCATGGAGATCACCCGTAGTGGCCAGGAAACCCTGACCGGGGGATCTTGGCTGCCCAACTCTGGAGCCCGAATCCAGGCTGCAGGCAGTGGGCTAGGTCCCGGGCAGGTTTCTGGAAGTCAGTTTTAGGAGGGAAAACTTCCCCCCAGCCTAGACTGAACGGCATCGGGGCGTATCCTGATCCTCCAGGATGGAACAGTCAAAGGAGAGTGACCACTCCCCAGTGTCCATAGAGGACAATGGTAGCTGTGCATGTGACCAAGGCATGGACAGCCCAGGGGTAAACATTGATTGGTTGTAAACCACAGGGCGGGCTTACCCCCTGTGGTATTGTGTATTGGAGTAGGATAAAAGGAGGGCAGCTGCCCCATGAAAAGTGTATTGTACCATCTTCATTCTGCTGTAACATCTTACTGTACTGCTGAAGTTCTTTTCAGAACTATTTGTTGGCATTAAAACATCATCTGCCTCAAGAAGATTGCGTCATCTTGTGACCTACAGGGCTATGCGAAACCTAGCCCCGTTCACCGGCTGTTCAGGGTGAACCAGCGTCTCTAAGTTCCGCCTTCCACCAACTACCGGTAGAGGCCTAGTCAGTGACTAGTGGGGATTCGTCACCACCACACAGGTGTGGTAAGGCAGCGTGTCGGCACATACAGAGCAGAACCGTAGTTCCAAAAGCCACGGCAGGTTAGGAGTTTGGTGGTGGCAGCATAAACCCGCCCACTGCGCAGTGGGTGGAGTCAGTAACAGGCGGTTACTGACGGTAAGCGGGAATCCCCTATGTGGTCAGGTCCCGTGTGACCTAACCTTCCATTCTGTGCACAGGGGACGGGACCGTCCGGTCACAGCTTATCACACGACAGGAGATGCTGAAAGCACAAACAGTCTTCTCTCCAAACCTTAGTTTGTATCTGAAAGAAAATATTTCCCTACCAGAAGGCCGGCTAATCGCCACCTATCCCCTGCTGGAGCTGAGGCAATTACCATATGACTGTCTAGGTAAAAGGGGCTGAATAACAATTGTCAAGGCCTTTTAGAAACAAAATAACTCCTACTGTACTTATCTCATAAGTGCCCTGTCCCTGCGGTTCTATAACCATGCAGTCCATCATTCTCCAACTGCGCAGCAATATAACATTTTAGTACATTGGTAAACACTCAGTGCCATTACTACATTTGAACAGAGCGCCTAGCACCTATTGTTCCTTTTGAAAATGGCACTACAGCATGAGGGTTACCCCCTTCAGTGCCCATTTTCTACACGTTGGTCAGGTCTCCGGCCACAAAGCCATAAAAAAACACTGTACCTACTATGACACATGGAGGAGGCTTGGTTATGTTCTGGGGCTGCTTTGCTGCAACTGGCATGGGATACCACGGATCTGTACAGGGCACAATGAAATATCAGGTCATTCTGGAGCGATACGTACTGCCCATTGTCAGTCGCAGGTCCCCCAACAGGTAACCCAAAACACACAGCTAAAGGCACCTGCCCAAACAATCACAGTCATGAGCCCTGGGCCAATAGTGGTTTCTTTCTTACCGTCAGTAACCGCCTGTTACTGACTTCACCCACTGCACAGTGGGCGGGTATTGTGCTGCCACCATCAGGCTCCTACCACTGGAAACTGAAACCACTTGCCACTGTGTATGCCAGGATACGATGCTGCCACACCTCCTGACTGGTGTTGGTTGGCCCACCACTGGTCACTGACCTTAATAAGTCCTGCACTGAAGCTGACGGAGGGCGGAACTTGAAGACGCTGGGCTCAGCCCAGAACAGGCGGAGTACGGTACTGCATGTGTTGCATTCCTGCTGGTCTTAAAAAAAAAAAAAGACTCCTTCCCTTTTGCAAGTGGGATACAGAATACAAGATGTCATAGAAAGTATGTATATTCAGAGGCTCGCAGACCTCCTTTTACCCTCATCCAGCACACAATATCACACGGGCTAGTTCTGCTCTGTTCTCTTTACCCAATCAAGTTAAGTGCATGTGCACTTTTAACATTGTCCCCTATGGACAGTGGGAAATGGACACTCCTCTGTCCTATGCCCACCTGGAATGTTAGGAACAGCGCGGATGCCAGCTCGTCAAGGGTGGGGGAAGATTCCCTCCAAAGCCATCTTCCAGGAATCTGCTAACGGACCCAGCTCAGCCTAAAACCAAGCTCAAGAGATGGGCAGCCAAGGTCAGGGGAACCCAACAGCCTACAGAGAGCTCCAGATCCCCCCTAGTGCATTTCTCTTAAATATATTAAGTTAAAATAAGAATTTACTTACCGATAATTCTATTTCTCGGAGTCCGTAGTGGATGCTGGGGTTCCTGAAAGGACCATGGGGAATAGCGGCTCCGCAGGAGACAGGGCACAAAAAAGTAAAGCTTTACTAGGTCAGGTGGTGTGCACTGGCTCCTCCCCCTATGACCCTCCTCCAGACTCCAGTTAGGTACTGTGCCCGGACGAGCATACACAATAAGGGAGGCATTTTGAATCCCGGGTAAGACTCATACCAGCCACACCAATCACACCGTACAACTTGTGATCTAAACCCAGTTAACAGTATGACAACAGAAAGGGCCTCTTAAAGATGGCTCCTTAACAATAACCCGAATTAGTTAACAATAACTATGTACAAGTATTGCAGATAATCCGCACTTGGGATGGGCGCCCAGCATCCACTACGGACTCCGAGAAATAGAATTATCGGTAAGTAAATTCTTATTTTCTCTATCGTCCTAAGTGGATGCTGGGGTTCCTGAAAGGACCATGGGGATTATACCAAAGCTCCCAAACGGGCGGGAGAGTGCGGATGACTCTGCAGCACCGAATGAGAGAACTCCAGGTCCTCCTTTGCCAGGGTATCAAATTTGTAAAATTTTACAAACGTGTTCTCCCCCGACCACGTAGCTGCTCGGCAGAGTTGTAATGCCGAGACCCCTCGGGCAGCCGCCCAAGATGAGCCCACCTTCCTTGTGGAGTGGGCTTTTACAGTTTTAGGCTGTGGCAGGCCCGCCACAGAATGTGCAAGTTGAATTGTGTTACAAATCCAACGAGCAATCGACTGCTTAGAAGCAGGTGCGCCCAACTTGTTGGGTGCATACAATATAAACAGCGAGTCAGATTTTCTGACTCCAGCCGTCCTTGCAATGTATATTTTTAAGGCTCTGACAACGTCCAACAACTTGGAGTCCTCCAAGTCGCTAGTGGCCGCAGGCACCACAATAGGTTGGTTCAGATGAAATGCTGATACCACTTTAGGGAGAAAATGCGGACGAGTCCGCAGTTCTGCCCTATCCGAATGGAAGATTAGATAAGGACTTTTATAAGATAAAGCCGCCAATTCAGATACTCTCCTGGCAGAGGCCAGGGCTAGTAACATAGTCACTTTCAATGTGAGATATTTCAAATCCACCTTTTTCAATGGTTCAAACCAATGGGATTTGAGGAAATCTAAAACTACATTTAGATCCCACGGTGCCACCGGAGGCACCACAGGAGGCTGTATATGCAGTACTCCCTTGACAAAAGTCTGGACCTCAGGGACAGAGGCCAATTCTTTTTGGAAGAATATTGACAGGGCCGAAATTTGAACCTTAATGGATCCCAATTTGAGACCCATAGATAATCCTGATTGCAGGAAATGTAGGAAACGACCCAGTTGGAATTCCTCCGTCGGAACCCTCCGATCCTCGCACCACGCTACATATTTTCGCCAAATGCGGTGATAATGTTTCACGGTGACTTCCTTCCGTGCCTTAATCAAGGTAGGAATGACTTCTTCTGGAATGCCTTTCCCTTTTAGGATCTGGCGTTCAACCGCCATGCCGTCAAACGCAGCCGCGGTAAGTCTTGAAAAAGACAGGGACCCTGCTGTAGCAGGTCCCTTCTCAGAGGTAGAGGCCACGGTTCGTCCGTGAGCATCTCTTGAAGTTCCGGATACCAAGTCCTTCTCGGCCAATCCGGAACCACTAGTATTGTTCTTACTCTTCTTTGCCGTATGATCTTCAATACCTTTGGTATGAGCGGCAGAGGAGGAAACACATACACTGACTGGTACACCCAAGGAGTTACCAGTGCGTCCACAGCTATTGCCTGTGGATCTCTTGACCTGGCGCAATATTTGTCCAGTTTCTTGTTGAGGCGAGACGCCATCATGTCTACAATTGGTCTTTCCCAACGGTCTATTAACATGTTGAAGACTTCTGGATGTAGACCCCACTCTCCCGGATGAAGATCGTGTCTGCTGAGGAAGTCTGCTTCCCAGTTGTCCACGCCCGGGATGAACACTGCTGACAGTGCTATCACGTGATTCTCCGCCCAGCGAAGAATCTTGGCAGCTTCTGCCATTGCACTCCTGCTTCTTGTGCCGCCCTGCCTGTTTACATGGGCGACCGCCGTGATGTTGTCCGACTGAATCAACACCGGCTTTCCTTGCAGGAGAAGTTCCGCCTGGCTTAGAGCATTGTAGATTGCTCTTAGTTCCAGAATGTTTATGTGAAGAGACTTTTCCAGACTCGTCCATACTCCCTGGAAGTTTCTTCCTTGTGTGACTGCTCCCCAGCCTCTCAGGCTGGCGTCCGTGGTCACCAGGATCCAATCCTGAATGCCGAATCTGCGGCCTTCTAATAGGTGAGCCTTCTGCAACCACCACAGAAGTGACACCCTTGTCTTTGGTGACAGGGTTATTCGCAGGTGCATCTGCAGATGCGACCCTGACCATTTGTCCAACAGATCCCTTTGGAATATTCTTGCATGGAATCTGCCGAATGGAATTGCTTCGTAAGAAGCCACCATTTTTCCCAGGACTCTTGTGCATTGATGTACTGACACTTTTCCTGGTTTTAGGAGGTTCCTGACCAGATCGGATAACTCCTTGGCTTTTTCCTCTGGAAGGAAAACCTTTTTCTGAACCGTGTCCAGAATCATTCCTAGGAACAGCAGACGAGTTGTCGGGATTAAATGGGATTTTGGAATATTCAGAATCCACCCGTGTTGTCTTAGCACCTCTTGAGATAGTGCTAAAGCTGTCTCCAGCTGTTCTCTGGACCTTGCCCTTATTAGGAGATCGTCCAAGTATGGGATAACTAATACGCCTTTTCTTCGAAGAAGAATCATCATCTCGGCCATTACCTTGGTAAAGACCCGAGGCGCCGTGGACAATCCGAACGGCAGCGTCTGAAACTGATAGTGACAGTTTTGAACAATGAACCTGAGGTACCCCTGGTGTGCGGGGTAAATCGGAACGTGTAGATACGCATCCTTGATGTCCAAGGATACCATAAAGTCCCCTTCTTCCAGGTTCGCTATCACTGCTCTGAGTGACTCCATCTTGAACTTGAACTTTTTTATGTAGAGGTTCAAGGACTTCAGATTTAGAATAGGCCTTACCGAGCCATCCGGCTTCGGTACCACAAATAGAGTGGAATAATACCCCTTTCCTTGTTGTAATAGGGGTACTTTGACTATCACCTGCTGAGCGTACAGCTTGTGAATGGCTTCCAACACCCTCTCCCTTTCGGAAGAGACGGTTGGTAAGGCAGACTTCAGGAAACGATGAGGAGGATCCGTCTCTAATTCCAACCTGTACCCCTGAGATATTATCTGCAGGATCCAGGGGTCTACCTGCGAGTGAGCCCACTGCGCGCTGTAATTTTTGAGACGGCCCCCCACTGTCCCCGAGTCCGCTTGAGAGGCCCCAGCGTCATGCTGAGGTTTTTGCAGGAGCCGGGGAGGGCTTCTGTTCCTGGGAAGGAGCTGCCTGTTGGTGTCTCTTCCCTCTTCCTCTGCCTCGTGGCAGGTACGACAAGCCCTTTGCTCTCTTATTTTTGTAGGAGCGAAAAGGCTGCGGTTGAAAGGTCGGTGCCTTTCTCTGTTGGGGAGTGACTTGAGGTAAAAAAGTGGATTTCCCGGCAGTAGCCGTGGCCACCAAGTCTGATAGACCAACTCCAAATAACTCCTCCCCTTTATACGGCAAAACCTCCATGTGACGTTTTGAATCCGCATCGCCTGTCCACTGTCGTGTCCATAAGGCTCTTCTGGCTGAAATGGACATAGCACTCACCCGAGATGCCAGTGTGCAAATATCCCTCTGTGCATCACGCATATAGATAAATGCATCCTTTATTTGTTCTAACGACAGTAAAACATTGTCCCTATCTAGGGTATCAATATTTTCAATCAGGGATTCTGACCAAACTACTCCAGCACTGCACATCCAGGCAGTTGCTATAGCTGGTCGTAGTATAACACCTGCATGTGTGTATATATTCTTTTGAATAACTTCCATCTTTCTATCTGATGGATCCTTAAGTGCGGCCGTCTCAGGAGAGGGTAACGCCACTTGTTTGGATAAGCGTGTGAGCGCCTTGTCCACCTTAGGGGGTGTTTCCCAGCGCGCCCTAACCTCTGGCGGGAAAGGGTATAATGCCAATAACTTTTTTGAAATTATCAACTTTTTATCAGGAGCAACCCACGCTTCATCACACACGTCATTTAATTCTTCTGATTCAGGAAAAACTGTTTGTAGTTTTTTCACACCATACATAATACCCTGTTTTACGGTATCTGTAGTATCAGCTAAATGTAACGTCTCCTTCATTGCCAAAATCATATAACGTGTGGCCCTACTGGAAAATACGTTTGAATTTCTACCGTCGTCACTGGAATCAGTGCCCGTGTCTGGGTCTGTGTCGACCGACTGAGGCAAAGGGCGTTTTACAGCCCCTGACGGTGTTTGAGGCGCCTGGACAGGCATTAATTGATTGTCCGGCCGCCTCATGTCCTCAACTGACTGTTTAAGGGAAGATAAACCATCACGTAATTCCACAAATAAAGGCATCCATTCTGGTGTCGACCCCCTGGGGGGTGACATCTGCATATTTGGCAATTGCTCCGCCTCCACACCAATATCGTCCTCATACATGTCGACACCACGTACCGACACACACCGCAAACTCACAGGGAATGCTCTAATGAAGACAGGACCCACTAGCCCTTTTGGGGAGACAGAGGGAGAGTCTGCCAGCACACACCACAAAGCGCTATATATACAAGGGATATCCTTATATTAAGTGCTCCCTTATAGCTGCTTTAATATATATATATATAGCCATTAATGTGCCCCCCCTCTCTGTTTTACCCTGTTTCTGTAGTGCAGTGCAGGGGAGAGACCTGGGAGCCGTTCTGACCAGCGGAGCTGTGACAGAAAATGGCGCCGTGTGCTGAGGAGATAGGCCCCGCCCCTTTTTCGGCGGGTTCTTCTCCCGCTATTTTTCCAGTCAGGCAGGGGTTAAATATCTCCATATAGCCCCTATGGGCTATATGTGAGGTATTTTTAGCCTTGTATAAGGTTTATATTTGCCTCTCAGAGCGCCCCCCCCCAGCGCTCTGCACCCTCAGTGACTGCCCAGTGAAGTGTGCTGAGAGGAAAATGGCGCACAGCTGCAGTGCTGTGCGCTACCTTATGAAGACTGAGGAGTCTTCAGCCGCCGGTTTCCGGACCTCTTCACGCTTCAGCATCTGCAAGGGGGTCGGCGGCGCGGCTCCGGGACCGGACTCCACGGCTGGGCCTGTGTTCGATCCCTCTGGAGCTAATGGTGTCCAGTAGCCAAGCAGCAAATCCACTCTGCATGCAGGTGAGTTTACTACTTTCCCCCTAAGTCCCACGTTGCAGTGATCCTGTTGCCAGCAGGACTCACTGTAAAGAAAAAAAACCTAAACTAAACTTTCTCTAAGCAGCTCTTTAGGAGAGCCACCTAGATTGCACCCTTCTCGTTCGGGCACAAAATCTAACTGGAGTCTGGAGGAGGGTCATAGGGGGAGGAGCCAGTGCACACCACCTGACCTAGTAAAGCTTTACTTTTTTGTGCCCTGTCTCCTGCGGAGCCGCTATTCCCCATGGTCCTTTCAGGAACCCCAGCATCCACTTAGGACGATAGAGAAAAAGGAGATTTATGGTAGACTTACCATGGTTAAAACTCTTTCTGCGTGGTACCCTGGGTTTCACAGGGAATACATCGGGGTATAGAGATGGATCTTGATCCAGAGGCACCACAGGCTAAAGCTTTAGACTGTCCCAGGATGCATTGCAGGGCCTCCTCTCTATAACCTCACCTCCAGGCACTGTGAGCTCAGTTTTGTTAACCAGTCCAATATAGAAGCATGTAAAAGAGACGGCAGATGTTAGTCACATAGAACCACGTTCTTATGATAGGAGAAGGGACCAGCGGTTAATTCCCTACAGACCCATAGAAGCTAAGTGCGTCAGGGTGGGCGCACTGTGGAACCCAGTGTACCTCGCAGAAAGAGATTTAACCATGGTAAATCTACCATAAATCTCCTTTTCTGCAGCGGGGTACAATGTGTTCCACAGGGAATACATTGGGGATGTCCTAAAGCAGTTCCTCAAGGGAGGGGACGTGCCTTAGGGAGTATATGAACCAGGCGTCCAAAGGAAGCATCCTGGGAGGCGGAAGTATCAAAGGCATAGAACCTAATCAACGTGTACACAGAGGACCATGTACCCACTAGCCGCCTTGCACAGATGTTCTGCAGACGCGCCACGGCTGGCCGCCCAAGAAGGTCCAACAGACCGAGTAGAATGGGCTTTAATAGCAGCAGGAGCTGGGGTCCAGCCTGTGCATAAGCTTGTGAAAAAAGGGCATCTGACCTCCTAATAAAGGCAGTCCTCTCCACATATATACGGAGAGCCCTTACCACATCCAAAGACCGCTCTTTGGAGGACAATTCAGAAGAGATGAAGGCCTGAACCACAATCTCTTGGTTAAGGTGAAACAATGACACCGCCTTAGGTAAATAACCGGGGCGAGTTCGGAGAACTGCTCAGTCACGATGAAATATCAAAAAGGGTGGACGACAGGACAAAGTGCCTAAGTCCGATACCCTTCTGGCAGAGGCAATAGCCAATAAGAAAAGGACCTTAGCCGTAAGCCATTTAAGGTCCACTGACTCAAGAGGTTCAAATGGAGACTCTTGCAGGGCATTCAGGACAACAGACAAATCCCATGGAGCCACAGGAGGGACATAGGGAGGCTGAATCCGCAATACGCCCTGAGTGAGTGAATGTATGAACATCAGGCACAGATGCAATTTTCCTCTGAAACCACACCGACAAGGCAGATATGTGAACCTTGAGGGAGGCCAGGCGAAGTCCTAAATCCAGGCCTTGTTGCAAAAAAGCCAGAAGTCTGGAAGTACTAAACTTGTAAGCATCGTAATTCTTAGCAGCACACCAGGTAAAGTAAGAATTCTAAACCCTAATAATAAATCCGTGCAGAAGCCGGTTTGCGGGCCTTTAGCATAGTTTGGATAATCCTTTGGCCCTCAAGAGTGAAGCTTCAAGAGCCACGTCATCAAAGCTAGTCTGGCCAGGACTGGGTAGACACAAGGTCCCTGAACGAGGAGGTCTGGGCATTGAGGAAGTAGAAGAGGATGCTCTATCGATAGACCCTGCAGGTCTGAGAACCAATGCCATCTGGGCCACGTAGGAGCGACTAGAAGTAATATTCCTCTTTCTTGCTTGAACTTCCGTAGTACCCTGGGCAGGAGTCACACTGGAGGGAACATGTAGGGCAGTCGAAAGTTCCATGGTATTGCCAGTGCGTACACGAACGCTGCTTGAGGATACCTTGTTCTTGATCCGAAGACCAGAACTTTGTGATTGTGTCGAGACGCCATCAGGTCTACATCTGGCAGACCCCACTTGTCTACTAGGAGTTGAAAGACTTCCTGATGAAGATTCCACTCTCCGGCGTGTACGTCCTGACGACTGAGGAAATCCACTTCCCGGTTGACGACTCACGGAATGAACACTGCCGATGACGAAGTATTTTTGACACTTCCATCACTGCCATGCAGCTTCGAGTGCCGCCTTGATGATTTATGTACGCCACCGTGGTGGCGTTGTCTGATTGTACTTGAACAGGCCTGTTCTGTATCAGAGGCAGGGCAAGAGTCAAAGCATTGAACACTGCCCGCAGTTCCAGAATGTTTATCGGGAGGAGAGATTCCTCTTTGGTCCACTGACCCTGGAGAGAGTGTTGCTCCAGCACTGCGCCCCAACCCCTCAGACTGGCGTCCGTAGTCAGTAGAACCCAGTTGGGGATCCAGAAGGGACGGCCCTTGCTCAACTGCTGGTCCTGTAGCCACCAGCTCAGTAACAGACGAACCTCCGAAGTCAAGGAAATCATTTGAGACCTGATCCGATGAGGCAGGCCATCCCACTTGGAAAGGATTAACCTCTGTAGAGGGCGGGAATGAAATTGAGCGTACTCTACTATTTCGAAAGCCGACACAATGAGGCCTAGTACTTGCATCCCCGAGTGTATCGACACTCTTGGGCGAGAGAGGAAGTATCTGATCCTGTCCTGAAGTTTCAGGACTTTCTCTGGAGACATAAACAGTCTTTGGCTGTGTGTGTCCAGCAATGCCCCCAGGTGCACCATGCTCCGAGTAGGCACCAGCAGGGACTTTTTCCAGTTGACGAGCCACCCGTGGGCTTGTAGGAAGCGTACCGTCAGTTGCAGATGACTGACTAGGACATCTTAGGAGTTCGCTAGGATCAGCAAGTCGTCCAGATACGGCAGGATCCTGATTCCCTGACGACGGAGATGAGCCGCCATCATGGCCATGACCTTGGTGAAGATCCGAGGAGCCGTGGCTACTCCAAATGGCAGAGCCTGGAATTGATAGTGAAGGTTGCCAATAGCAAACCGCAGAAATTGCTGATGCGATATAGCAATAGGTATATGCAGATAAGCATCTTGTACATCCAGGGATACCATCTAATCTCCGGGTTCCATGGCCAGTACAATCGAGCGCACCATTTCCATACGGAACATGGACACTCTCACAAATTTGTTCAGTGATTTGAGGATGAGTATAGGCCGGAAAGACCCATTGGGTTTCGGGACTAGAAACAGGGTTGAGTAGTACCCTCCGTCTCTCTGGAACAGGGGTACCGGCACAACCACTCCTGTATCCAGGAGGGAACGCACAACCAGGTGTAGAGCTTGCGCCTTCAACGGGTCAGAAGGAATAACCGTCGTGTAGAACTGGCCTGGGGAACGTCTCTTGAAAGAGACTGCATACCCGTGAGAGACGACTTCTCTCACCCATGCGTCTGAAGTGGTCTCTAACCAGACCTGGGTGAATTGCAGAAGTTGGCCTCCCACCCTGGGATCCCCCAGGGAAAGGTCTGCCCTGTCATGCAGCAGGCTTGTCTTGTTTGGAAGCAGGCCGACGGGCAGCCTAGGATTGTTTTGGGCTTAGTGGTTTTGCGAGCACGAGATTGTCTCGGGTATGACTGACCTTTTGCTTTCCCTTGAGGTCAAAAGGAACGAAAAGTGGTACTCTTTGCCTTCAGTGTAGAAGGATTAGTATTCGGGAGAAATGTTGTCTTAGCAGCCGCTAAGTCAGTCATGATCTTATTCAGATCGTCCCCAAATAGGATGTCTCACTTAAACGGGGGCACCTCCAAGGTCTTTTTGGAGTCCAGGTCCACATGCCATGACCTCAACTACAGAATACGGCAAGCCAGGATGGACGTAGTCTACGCCTTGGCCGCCAACACACCTGCCTCAGAGGACGCCTCCTGAAAATATTGGGAGGCTGTGGCTGTCTGGCAGTGTCAGATATATCCTGAGGCAGCTCTTCCTCTATTGCCTGTACCCATGCTTCAATTCCTTTCGCAGCCCAGGAGGACTTCAGGTCGGTTCCTTCAGTGAAATGACAGTGGTGACAGGCAGAGTAGATGACACCACAAGATGGGCTACATGAGAGTCCACCGGTGGTGAATTTTCCCACTCGCCCCAGCCTCTGGAGGTGATCTGGGGTTGCGGCACATCACACAGCCCAGCATCGCCGCATTGCAGTGTTGGGGAGCTCCCTAGCAATCGGCACACACAGTGGCTCTTTACATAATACATTTTGAAATTGCCACCTAGGGCAGATGGGGCATTTAAAGATGGTGCAGCACCCCTTCAGTGTCGCGGCCGCCATTAGTCACATGAGGGAGCGTGGTAGGTGTTCTCCGCCCTCTCCCACCCATACGCACTGAGGTGATACCAGTGTTCCCCACCCTCTACCACCCATACGCACTGAGGTAACACCAGTGTTCTCCGCCCTCTCCCACCCATACGCACTGAGGTGACACCAGTGTTCTCCACCCTCTCCCACCCATACGCACTGAGGTGACACCAGTGTTCTCTGCCCTCTCCCACCTGTGAGCACTGAGGTGACACCAGTGTTCTCCGCCCTCTCCCACCTGTGAGCACTGAGGTGACACCAGTGTTCTCCGCCCTCTCCCACCCATACGCACTGAGGTGACACTAGTGTTCTCCGCCCTCTCCCACCCATACGCACTGAGGTGACACCAGTGTTCTCCACCCTCTCCCACCCATACGCACTGAGGTGACACTAGTGTTCTCCGCCCTCTCCCATCCATACGCACTGAGGTGACACCAGTGTTCTCCGCCCTCTCCCACCCATACGCACTGAGGTGACACCAGTGTTCTCTGCCCTCTCCCACCCATACGCACTGAGGTGACACCAGTGTTCTCCGCCCTCACCCACCCATACGCACTGAGGTGACAACAGTGTTCTCCGCCCTCTCCCACCTGAGAGCACTGAGGTGACACCAGTGTTCTCCGCCCTCTCCCACCCATACGCACTGAGGTGACACCAGTGTTCTCCGCCCTCTTCCACCCATACGCACTGAGGTGACACCAGTGTTCTCCGCCCTCTCCCACCCATACGCTCTGAGGTGACACCAGTGTTCTCCGCCCTCTCCCACCCATACGCACTGAGGTGACACCAGTGTTCTCCGCTCTCTACCACCCATACGCACTGAGGTGACACCAGTGTTCTCCGCCCTCTCCCACCCATACGCACTGAGGTGATACCAGTGTTCACCACCCTCTCCCACCCATATGCACTGAGGTGGCACCAGTGTTCTCTGCCCTCTCCCACCCATACGCACTGAGGTGACACCAGTGTTCTCCACCCTCTCCCACCCATACGCACTGAGGTGACACCAGTGTTCTCCGCCCTCTCCCACCACCGGTGTTCTCTGCCCACTTCCACCCATACGCACTGAGGTGACACCAGTGTTCTCTGCCCACTTCCACCCATACGCACTGAGGTGACACCAGTGTTCTCTGCCCACTTCCACCCATACGCACTGAGGTGACACCAGTGTTTTCTGCCCACTTCCACCCATACGCACTGAGGTGACACCAGTGTTCTCTGCCCACTTCCACCCATACGCACTGAGGTGACACCAGTGTTCTCCGCCCTCTCCCACCCATACGCACTGAGGTGATACCAGTGTTCACCACCCTCTCCCACCCAAATGCATTGAGGTGGCACCAGTGTTATCTGCCCTCTCCCACCCATACGCACTGAGGTGACACCAGTGTTCTCCACCCTCTCCCACCCATACGCATTGAGGTGACACCAGTGTTCTCCGCCCTCTCCCACCCATACGCACTGAGGTGACACCAGTGTTCTCCGCCCTCTCCCACCCATACGCACTGAGGTGACACCAGTGTTCTCCGCCCTCTCCCACCCATTCGCACTGAGGTGACACCAGTGTTCTCTGCCCACTTCCACCCATACGCACTGAGGTGACACCAGTGTTCTCTGCCCACTTCCACCCATACGCACTGAGGTGACACCAGTGTTCTCCACCCTCTCCCACCCATACGCACTGAGGTGACACCAGTGTTCTCTGCCCTCTCCCACCTGTGAGCACTGAGGTGACACCAGTGTTCTCCGCCCTCTCCCACCTGTGAGCACTGAGGTGACACCAGTGTTCTCCGCCCTCTCCCACCCATACGCACTGAGGTGACACCAGTGTTCTCCGCCCACTTCCACCCATATGCACTGAAGTGACACCAGTGTTCTCCGCCTTCTCCCACCAATACGCACTGAGGTGACACTAGTGTTCTCCGCCCTCTCCCACCCATACGCACTGAGGTGACACCAGTGTTCTCCGCCTTCTCCCACCAATACGCACTGAGGTGACACCAGTGTTCTCCGCCCTCTCCCACCCATACGCACTGAGGTGACACCAGTGTTCTCCGCCCTCTCCCACCCATTCGCACTGAGGTGACACCAGTGTTCTCTGCCCACTTCCACCCATACGCACTGAGGTGACACCAGTGTTCTCTGCCCACTTCCACCCATACGCACTGAGGTGACACCAGTGTTCTCCACCCTCTCCCACCCATACGCACTGAGGTGACACCAGTGTTCTCTGCCCTCTCCCACCTGTGAGCACTGAGGTGACACCAGTGTTCTCCGCCCTCTCCCACCTGTGAGCACTGAGGTGACACCAGTGTTCTCCGCCCTCTCCCACCCATACGCACTGAGGTGACACCAGTGTTCTCCGCCTACTTCCACCCATACGCACTGAGGTGACACCAGTGTTCTCCGCCTTCTCCCACCAATACGCACTGAGGTGACACTAGTGTTCTCCGCCCTCTCCCACCCATACGCACTGAGGTGACACCAGTGTTCTCCACCTTCTCCCACCAATACGCACTGAGGTGACACCAGTGTTCTCCGCCCTCTCCCACCCATACGCACTGAGGTGACACCAGTGTTCTCCGCCCTCTCCCACCCATTCGCACTGAGGTGACACCAGTGTTCTCTGCCCACTTCCACCCATACGCACTGAGGTGACACCAGTGTTCTCTGCCCACTTCCACCCATACGCACTGAGGTGACACCAGTGTTCTCCACCCTCTCCTACCCATACGCACTGAGGTGACACCAGTGTTCTCTGCCCTCTCCCACCTGTGAGCACTGAGGTGACACCAGTGTTCTCCGCCCTCTCCCACCTGTGAGCACTGAGGTGACACCAGTGTTCTCCGCCCTCTCCCACCCATACGCACTGAGGTGACACCAGTGTTCTCTGCCCACTTCCACCCATACGCACTAAGGTGACACCAGTGTTCTCCGCCTTCTCCCACCAATACGCACTGAGGTGACACTAGTGTTCTCCGCCCTCTCCCACCCATACGCACTGAGGTGACACCAGTGTTCTCCGCCTTCTCCCACCAATACGCACTGAGGTGACACCAGTGTTCTCCGCCCTCTCCCACCCATACGCACTGAGGTGACACCAGTGTTCTCCGCCCTCTCCCACCCATTCGCACTGAGGTGACACCAGTGTTCTCTGCCCACTTCCACCCATACGCACTGAGGTGACACCAGTGTTCTCTGCCCACTTCCACCCATACGCACTGAGGTGACACCAGTGTTCTCCACCCTCTCCCACCCATACGCACTGAGGTGACACCAGTGTTCTCTGCCCTCTCCCACCTGTGAGCACTGAGGTGACACCAGTGTTCTCCGCCCTCTCCCACCTGTGAGCACTGAGGTGACACCAGTGTTCTCCGCCTTCTCCCACCAATACGCACTGAGGTGACACTAGTGTTCTCCGCCCTCTTCCACCCATACGCAATGAGGTGACACCAGTGTTCTCCGCCCTCTCCCACCCATACGCACTGAGGTGACACCAGTGTTCTCTGCCCTCTCGCACCCATACGCACTGAGGTGACACCAGTGTTCTCCGCCCTCTCCCACCCATACGCACTGAGGTGACACCAGTGTTCTCTGCCCACTTCCACCCATACGCACTGAGGTGATACCAGTGTTCTCTGCCCACTTCCACCCATACGCACTGAGGTGACACCAGTGTTCTCCGCCCTCTCCCACCCATACGCACTGAGGTGACACCAGTGATCTCCGCCCTCTCCCACCCATATGCACTGAGGTGACACCAGTGTTCTCCGCCCTCTCCCACCCATTCGCACTGAGGTGACACCAGTGTTCTCTGCCCACTTCCACCCATACGCACTGAGGTGACACCAGTGTTCTCTGCCCACTTCCACCCATACGCACTGAGGTGACACCAGTGTTCTCCGCCCTCTCCCACCCATACGCACTGAGGTGACACCAGTGTTCTCCGCCCTCTCCCACCCATACGCACTGAGGTGACACCAGTGTTCTCTGCCCTCTCCCACCCATTCGCACTGAGGTGACACCAGTGTTCTCTGCCCACTTCCACCCATACGCACTGAGGTGACACCAGTGTTCTCCGCCCTCTCCCACCCATACGCACTGAGGTGACACCAGTGTTCTCCGCCCTCTTCCACCCATACGCACTGAGATGACACCAGTGTTCTCCGCCCTCTCCCACCCATACGCACTGAGGTGACACCAGTGTTCTCCGCCCTCTCCCACCCATACGCACTGAGGTAACACCAGTGTTCTCCGCCCACTTCCACCCATACGCACTGAGGTGACACCAGTGTTCTCCGCCTTCTCCCACCCATACGCACTGAGGTGACACCAGTGTTCTCTGCCCACTCCCACCCATACGCACTGAGGTGACACCAGTGTTCTCCGCCCTCTCCCACCCATTCGCACTGAGGTGACACCAGTGTTCTCTGCCCACTTCCACCCATACGCACTGAGGTGACACCAGTGTTCTCCGCCCTCTCCCACCCATACGCACTGAGGTGACACCAGTGTTCTCCGCCCTCTCCCACCCATACGCACTGAGGTGACACCAGTGTTCTCCGCCCTCTCCCACCCATACGCACTGAGGTTACACCAGTGTTCTCCGCCCACTTCCACCCATACGCACTGAGGTGACACCAGTGTTCTCCGCCTTCTCCCACCCATACGCACTGAGGTGACACCAGTGTTCTCCGCTCTCTTCCACCCATACGCACTGAGGTGACACCAGTGTTCTCCGCCCTCTCCCACCCATTCGCACTGAGGTGACACCAGTGTTCTCTGCCCACTTCCACCCATACGCACTGAGGTGACACCAGTGTTCTCTGCCCACTTCCACCCATACGCACTGAGGTGACACCAGTGTTCTCCACCCTCTCCTACCCATACGCACTGAGGTGACACCAGTGTTCTCTGCCCTCTCCTACCCATACGCACTGAGGTGACACCAGTGTTCTCCGCCCTCTCCCACCCATTCGCACTGAGGTGACACCAGTGTTCTCTGCCCACTTCCACCCATACGCACTGAGGTGACACCAGTGTTCTCTGCCCACTTCCACCCATACGCACTGAGGTGACACCAGTGTTCTCCACCCTCTCCTACCCATACGCACTGAGGTGACACCAGTGTTCTCCACCCTCTCCTACCCATACGCACTGAGGTGACACCAGTGTTCTCCACCCTCTCCTACCCATACGCACTGAGGTGACACCAGTGTTCTCCGCCCTCTCCCACCTGTGAGCACTGAGGTGACACCAGTGTTCTCCGCCCTCTCCCACCCATACGCACTGAGGTGACACCAGTGTTCTCCGCCTTCTCCCACCAATACGCACTGAGGTGACACTAGTGTTCTCCGCCCTCTCCCACCCATACGCACTGAGGTGACACCAGTGTTCTCCGCCTTCTCCCACCAATACGCACTGAGGTGACACCAGTGTTCTCCGCCCTCTCCCACCCATACGCACTGAGGTGACACCAGTGTTCTCCGCCCTCTCCCACCCATTCGCACTGAGGTGACACCAGTGTTCTCTGCCCACTTCCACCCATACGCACTGAGGTGACACCAGTGTTCTCTGCCCACTTCCACCCATACGCACTGAGGTGACACCAGTGTTCTCCACCCTCTCCCACCCATACGCACTGAGGTGACACCAGTGTTCTCTGCCCTCTCCCACCTGTGAGCACTGAGGTGACACCAGTGTTCTCCGCCCTCTCCCACCTGTGAGCACTGAGGTGACACCAGTGTTCTCCGCCCTCTCCCACCCATACGCACTGAGGTGACACCAGTGTTCTCCGCCCACTTCCACCCATACGCACTGAGGTGACACCAGTGTTCTCCGCCTTCTCCCACCAATACGCACTGAGGTGACACTAGTGTTCTCAGCCCTCTTCCACCCATACGCAATGAGGTGACACCAGTGTTCTCCGCCCTCTCCCACCCATACGCACTGAGGTGACACCAGAGTTCTCCGCCCTCTCCCACCCATACGCACTGAGGTGACACCAGTGTTCTCCGCCCTCTCCCACCCATACGCACAGAGGTGACACCAGTGTTCTTCGCCCTCTTCCACCCATACGCACTGAGGTGACACCAGTGTTCTCCGCCCTCTCCCACCCATACGCACTGAGGTGACACCAGTGTTCTCCACCCTCTCCCACCCATACGCACTGAGGTGACACCAGTGTTCTCCGCTCTCTTCCACCCATACGCACTGAGGTGACACCAGTGTTCTCCGCCCTCTCCCACCCATACGCACTGAGGTGACACCAGTGTTCTCCGCCCTCTCCCACCCATACGCACTGAGGTGACACCAGTGTTCTCCGCCCTCTCCCACCCATTCGCACTGAGGTGACACCAGTGTTCTCTGCCCACTTCCACCCATACGCACTGAGGTGACACCAGTGTTCTCTGCCCACTTCCACCCATACGCACTGAGGTGACACCAGTGTTCTCCACCCTCTCCCACCCATACGCACTGAGGTGACACCAGTGTTCTCTGCCCTCTCCCACCTGTGAGCACTGAGGTGACACCAGTGTTCTCCGCCCTCTCCCACCTGTGAGCACTGAGGTGACACCAGTGTTCTCCGCCTTCTCCCACCAATACGCACTGAGGTGACACTAGTGTTCTCCGCCCTCTTCCACCCATACGCAATGAGGTGACACCAGTGTTCTCCGCCCTCTCCCACCCATACGCACTGAGGTGACACCAGTGTTCTCTGCCCTCTCGCACCCATACGCACTGAGGTGACACCAGTGTTCTCCGCCCTCTCCCACCCATACGCACTGAGGTGACACCAGTGTTCTCTGCCCACTTCCACCCATACGCACTGAGGTGATACCAGTGTTCTCTGCCCACTTCCACCCATACGCACTGAGGTGACACCAGTGTTCTCCGCCCTCTCCCACCCATACGCACTGAGGTGACACCAGTGATCTCCGCCCTCTCCCACCCATATGCACTGAGGTGACACCAGTGTTCTCCGCCCTCTCCCACCCATTCGCACTGAGGTGACACCAGTGTTCTCTGCCCACTTCCACCCATACGCACTGAGGTGACACCAGTGTTCTCTGCCCACTTCCACCCATACGCACTGAGGTGACACCAGTGTTCTCCGCCCTCTCCCACCCATACGCACTGAGGTGACACCAGTGTTCTCCGCCCTCTCCCACCCATACGCACTGAGGTGACACCAGTGTTCTCTGCCCTCTCCCACCCATTCGCACTGAGGTGACACCAGTGTTCTCTGCCCACTTCCACCCATACGCACTGAGGTGACACCAGTGTTCTCCGCCCTCTCCCACCCATACGCACTGAGGTGACACCAGTGTTCTCCGCCCTCTTCCACCCATACGCACTGAGATGACACCAGTGTTCTCCGCCCTCTCCCACCCATACGCACTGAGGTGACACCAGTGTTCTCCGCCCTCTCCCACCCATACGCACTGAGGTAACACCAGTGTTCTCCGCCCACTTCCACCCATACGCACTGAGGTGACACCAGTGTTCTCCGCCTTCTCCCACCCATACGCACTGAGGTGACACCAGTGTTCTCTGCCCACTCCCACCCATACGCACTGAGGTGACACCAGTGTTCTCCGCCCTCTCCCACCCATTCGCACTGAGGTGACACCAGTGTTCTCTGCCCACTTCCACCCATACGCACTGAGGTGACACCAGTGTTCTCCGCCCTCTCCCACCCATACGCACTGAGGTGACACCAGTGTTCTCCGCCCTCTCCCACCCATACGCACTGAGGTGACACCAGTGTTCTCCGCCCTCTCCCACCCATACGCACTGAGGTTACACCAGTGTTCTCCGCCCACTTCCACCCATACGCACTGAGGTGACACCAGTGTTCTCCGCCTTCTCCCACCCATACGCACTGAGGTGACACCAGTGTTCTCCGCTCTCTTCCACCCATACGCACTGAGGTGACACCAGTGTTCTCCGCCCTCTCCCACCCATTCGCACTGAGGTGACACCAGTGTTCTCTGCCCACTTCCACCCATACGCACTGAGGTGACACCAGTGTTCTCTGCCCACTTCCACCCATACGCACTGAGGTGACACCAGTGTTCTCCACCCTCTCCTACCCATACGCACTGAGGTGACACCAGTGTTCTCTGCCCTCTCCTACCCATACGCACTGAGGTGACACCAGTGTTCTCCGCCCTCTCCCACCCATTCGCACTGAGGTGACACCAGTGTTCTCTGCCCACTTCCACCCATACGCACTGAGGTGACACCAGTGTTCTCTGCCCACTTCCACCCATACGCACTGAGGTGACACCAGTGTTCTCCACCCTCTCCTACCCATACGCACTGAGGTGACACCAGTGTTCTCCACCCTCTCCTACCCATACGCACTGAGGTGACACCAGTGTTCTCCGCCCTCTCCCACCTGTGAGCACTGAGGTGACACCAGTGTTCTCCGCCCTCTCCCACCCATACGCACTGAGGTGACACCAGTGTTCTCTGCCCACTTCCACCCATACGCACTGAGGTGACACCAGTGTTCTCCGCCTTCTCCCACCAATACGCACTGAGGTGACACTAGTGTTCTCCGCCCTCTCCCACCCATACGCACTGAGGTGACACCAGTGTTCTCCGCCTTCTCCCACCAATACGCACTGAGGTGACACCAGTGTTCTCCGCCCTCTCCCACCCATACGCACTGAGGTGACACCAGTGTTCTCCGCCCTCTCCCACCCATTCGCACTGAGGTGACACCAGTGTTCTCTGCCCACTTCCACCCATACGCACTGAGGTGACACCAGTGTTCTCTGCCCACTTCCACCCATACGCACTGAGGTGACACCAGTGTTCTCCACCCTCTCCCACCCATACGCACTGAGGTGACACCAGTGTTCTCTGCCCTCTCCCACCTGTGAGCACTGAGGTGACACCAGTGTTCTCCGCCCTCTCCCACCTGTGAGCACTGAGGTGACACCAGTGTTCTCCGCCCTCTCCCACCCATACGCACTGAGGTGACACCAGTGTTCTCCGCCCACTTCCACCCATACGCACTGAGGTGACACCAGTGTTCTCCGCCTTCTCCCACCAATACGCACTGAGGTGACACTAGTGTTCTCAGCCCTCTTCCACCCATACGCAATGAGGTGACACCAGTGTTCTCCGCCCTCTCCCACCCATACGCACTGAGGTGACACCAGAGTTCTCCGCCCTCTCCCACCCATACGCACTGAGGTGACACCAGTGTTCTCCGCCCTCTCCCACCCATACGCACAGAGGTGACACCAGTGTTCTTCGCCCTCTTCCACCCATACGCACTGAGGTGACACCAGTGTTCTCCGCCCTCTCCCACCCATACGCACTGAGGTGACACCAGTGTTCTCCACCCTCTCCCACCCATACGCACTGAGGTGACACCAGTGTTCTCCGCTCTCTTCCACCCATACGCACTGAGGTGACACCAGTGTTCTCCGCCCTCTCCCATCCATACGCACTGAGGTGACACCAGTGTTCTCCGCCCTCTCCCACCCATACGCACTGAGGTGACACCAGTGTTCTCCGCCCTCTCCCACCCATACGCACTGAGGTGACACCAGTGTTCTCTGCCCTCTTCCACCCATACGCACTGAGGTGACACCAGTGTTCTCCGCCCTCTCCCACCCATACGCACTGAGGTGACACCAATGTTCTCCGCCCTCTCCCACCCATACGCACTGAGGTGACACCAGTGTTCTCCGCCCTTTCCACCCATTCGCACTGAGGTGACACCAGTGTTCTCTGCCCACTTCCACCCATACGCTCTAAAGTGACACCAGTGTTCTCCGCCCTCTCCCACCCATGCGCACTGAGGTGACACCAGTGTTCTCCGCCCTCTCCCACCCATACGCACTGAGGTGACACCAGTGTTCTCCGCCCTCTCCCACCCATACGCACTGAGGTGACACCAGTGTTCTCCGCCCTCTCCCACCCATACGCACTGAGGTGACACCAGTGTTCTCTGCCCTCTCCCACCCATACGCACTGAGGTGACACCAGTGTTCTCCGCCCTCTCCCACCTGTGAGCACTGAGGTGACACCAGTGTTCTCTGCCCACTTCCACCCATACGCACTGAGGTGACACCAGTGTTCTCTGCCCACTTCCACCCATACGCACTGAGGTGACACCAGTGTTCTCTGCCCACTTCCACCCATTCGCACTGAGGTGACACCAGTGTTCTCCGCCCTCTCCCACCCATACGCACTGAGGGGACACCAGTGTTCTCTGCCCACTTCCACCCATACGCACTGAGGTGACACCAGTGTTCTCCGCCCTCTCCCACCCATACGCACTGAGGTGATACCAGTGTTCACCACCCTCTCCCACCCATATGCACTGAGGTGGCACCAGTGTTCTCCGCCCTCTCCCACCCATACGCACTGAGGTGACACCAGTGTTCTCCGCCCTCTCCCACCCATTCGCACTGAGGTGACACCAGTGTTCTCTGCCCACTTCCACCCATACGCACTGAGGTGACACCAGTGTTCTCTGCCCACTTCCACCCATACGCACTGAGGTGACACCAGTGTTCTCCGCCCTCTCCCACCCATACGCACTGAGGTGACACCAGTGTTCTCTGCCCACTTCCACCCATACGCACTGAGGTGACACCAGTGTTCTCCACCCTCTCCCACCTATACGCACTGAGGTGACACCAGTGTTCTCCGCCCTCTCCCACCCATACGCACTGAGGTGACACCAGTGTTCTCCGCCCTCTTCCACCCATACGCACTGAGGTGACACCAGTGTTCTCCGCCCTCTCCCACCCATACGCTCTGAGGTGACACCAGTGTTCTCCGCCCTCTCCCACCCATACGCACTGAGGTGACACCAGTGTTCTCCGCTCTCTACCACCCATACGCACTGAGGTGACACCAGTGTTCTCCGCCCTCTCCCACCCATACGCACTGAGGTGATACCAGTGTTCACCACCCTCTCCCACCCATATGCACTGAGGTGGCACCAGTGTTCTCTGCCCTCTCCCACCCATACGCACTGAGGTGACACCAGTGTTCTCCACCCTCTCCCACCCATACGCACTGAGGTGACACCAGTGTTCTCCGCCCTCTCCCACCACCGGTGTTCTCTGCCCACTTCCACCCATACGCACTGAGGTGACACCAGTGTTCTCTGCCCACTTCCACCCATACGCACTGAGGTGACACCAGTGTTCTCTGCCCACTTCCACCCATACGCACTGAGGTGACACCAGTGTTCTCCGCCCTCTCCCACCCATACGCACTGAGGTGATACCAGTGTTCACCACCCTCTCCCACCCAAATGCATTGAGGTGGCACCAGTGTTATCTGCCCTCTCCCACCCATACGCACTGAGGTGACACCAGTGTTCTCCACCCTCTCCCACCCATACGCATTGAGGTGACACCAGTGTTCTCCGCCCTCTCCCACCCATACGCACTGAGGTGACACCAGTGTTCTCCGCCCTCTCCCACCCATACGCACTGAGGTGACACCAGTGTTCTCCGCCCTCTCCCACCCATTCGCACTGAGGTGACACCAGTGTTCTCTGCCCACTTCCACCCATACGCACTGAGGTGACACCAGTGTTCTCTGCCCACTTCCACCCATACGCACTGAGGTGACACCAGTGTTCTCCACCCTCTCCCACCCATACGCACTGAGGTGACACCAGTGTTCTCTGCCCTCTCCCACCTGTGAGCACTGAGGTGACACCAGTGTTCTCCGCCCTCTCCCACCTGTGAGCACTGAGGTGACACCAGTGTTCTCCGCCCTCTCCCACCCATACGCACTGAGGTGACACCAGTGTTCTCCGCCCACTTCCACCCATATGCACTGAAGTGACACCAGTGTTCTCCGCCTTCTCCCACCAATACGCACTGAGGTGACACTAGTGTTCTCCGCCCTCTCCCACCCATACGCACTGAGGTGACACCAGTGTTCTCCGCCTTCTCCCACCAATACGCACTGAGGTGACACCAGTGTTCTCCGCCCTCTCCCACCCATACGCACTGAGGTGACACCAGTGTTCTCCGCCCTCTCCCACCCATTCGCACTGAGGTGACACCAGTGTTCTCTGCCCACTTCCACCCATACGCACTGAGGTGACACCAGTGTTCTCTGCCCACTTCCACCCATACGCACTGAGGTGACACCAGTGTTCTCCACCCTCTCCCACCCATACGCACTGAGGTGACACCAGTGTTCTCTGCCCTCTCCCACCTGTGAGCACTGAGGTGACACCAGTGTTCTCCGCCCTCTCCCACCTGTGAGCACTGAGGTGACACCAGTGTTCTCCGCCCTCTCCCACCCATACGCACTGAGGTGACACCAGTGTTCTCCGCCTACTTCCACCCATACGCACTGAGGTGACACCAGTGTTCTCCGCCTTCTCCCACCAATACGCACTGAGGTGACACTAGTGTTCTCCGCCCTCTCCCACCCATACGCACTGAGGTGACACCAGTGTTCTCCACCTTCTCCCACCAATACGCACTGAGGTGACACCAGTGTTCTCCGCCCTCTCCCACCCATACGCACTGAGGTGACACCAGTGTTCTCCGCCCTCTCCCACCCATTCGCACTGAGGTGACACCAGTGTTCTCTGCCTACTTCCACCCATACGCACTGAGGTGACACCAGTGTTCTCTGCCCACTTCCACCCATACGCACTGAGGTGACACCAGTGTTCTCCACCCTCTCCTACCCATACGCACTGAGGTGACACCAGTGTTCTCTGCCCTCTCCCACCTGTGAGCACTGAGGTGACACCAGTGTTCTCCGCCCTCTCCCACCTGTGAGCACTGAGGTGACACCAGTGTTCTCCGCCCTCTCCCACCCATACGCACTGAGGTGACACCAGTGTTCTCTGCCCACTTCCACCCATACGCACTAAGGTGACACCAGTGTTCTCCGCCTTCTCCCACCAATACGCACTGAGGTGACACTAGTGTTCTCCGCCCTCTCCCACCCATACGCACTGAGGTGACACCAGTGTTCTCCGCCTTCTCCCACCAATACGCACTGAGGTGACACCAGTGTTCTCCGCCCTCTCCCACCCATACGCACTGAGGTGACACCAGTGTTCTCCGCCCTCTCCCACCCATTCGCACTGAGGTGACACCAGTGTTCTCTGCCCACTTCCACCCATACGCACTGAGGTGACACCAGTGTTCTCTGCCCACTTCCACCCATACGCACTGAGGTGACACCAGTGTTCTCCACCCTCTCCCACCCATACGCACTGAGGTGACACCAGTGTTCTCTGCCCTCTCCCACCTGTGAGCACTGAGGTGACACCAGTGTTCTCCGCCCTCTCCCACCTGTGAGCACTGAGGTGACACCAGTGTTCTCCGCCCTCTCCCACCCATACGCACTGAGGTGACACCAGTGTTCTCCGCCCACTTCCACCCATACGCACTGAGGTGACACCAGTGTTCTCCGCCTTCTCCCACCAATACGCACTGAGGTGACACTAGTGTTCTCCGCCCTCTTCCACCCATACGCAATGAGGTGACACCAGTGTTCTCCGCCCTCTCCCACCCATACGCACTGAGGTGACACCAGTGTTCTCTGCCCTCTCGCACCCATACGCACTGAGGTGACACCAGTGTTCTCCGCCCTCTCCCACCCATACGCACTGAGGTGACACCAGTGTTCTCTGCCCACTTCCACCCATACGCACTGAGGTGATACCAGTGTTCTCTGCCCACTTCCACCCATACGCACTGAGGTGACACCAGTGTTCTCCGCCCTCTCCCACCCATACGCACTGAGGTGACACTAGTGTTCTCCGCCCTCTCCCACCCATATGCACTGAGGTGACACCAGTGTTCTCCGCCCTCTCCCACCCATTCGCACTGAGGTGACACCAGTGTTCTCTGCCCACTTCCACCCATACGCACTGAGGTGACACCAGTGTTCTCTGCCCACTTCCACCCATACGCACTGAGGTGACACCAGTGTTCTCCGCCCTCTCCCACCCATACGCACTGAGGTGACACCAGTGTTCTCCGCCCTCTCCCACCCATACGCACTGAGGTGACACCAGTGTTCTCTGCCCTCTCCCACCCATTCGCACTGAGGTGACACCAGTGTTCTCTGCCCACTTCCACCCATACGCACTGAGGTGACACCAGTGTTCTCCGCCCTCTCCCACCCATACGCACTGAGGTGACACCAGTGTTCTCCGCCCTCTTCCACCCATACGCACTGAGATGACACCAGTGTCCTCCGCCCTCTCCCACCCATACGCACTGAGGTGACACCAGTGTTCTCCGCCCTCTCCCACCCATACGCACTGAGGTAACACCAGTGTTCTCCGCCCACTTCCACCCATACGCACTGAGGTGACACCAGTGTTCTCCGCCTTCTCCCACCCATACGCACTGAGGTGACACCAGTGTTCTCTGCCCACTCCCACCCATACGCACTGAGGTGACACCAGTGTTCTCCGCCCTCTCCCACCCATTCGCACTGAGGTGACACCAGTGTTCTCTGCCCACTTCCACCCATACGCACTGAGGTGACACCAGTGTTCTCCGCCCTCTCCCACCCATACGCACTGAGGTGACACCAGTGTTCTCCGCCCTCTCCCACCCATACGCACTGAGGTGACACCAGTGTTCTCCGCCCTCTCCCACCCATACGCACTGAGGTTACACCAGTGTTCTCCGCCCACTTCCACCCATACGCACTGAGGTGACACCAGTGTTCTCTGCCCACTCCCACCCATACGCACTGAGGTGACACCAGTGTTCTCCGCCCTCTCCCACCCATTCGCACTGAGGTGACACCAGTGTTCTCTGCCCACTTCCACCCATACGCACTGAGGTGACACCAGTGTTCTCTGCCCACTTCCACCCATACGCACTGAGGTGACACCAGTGTTCTCCACCCTCTCCCACCCATACGCACTGAGGTGACACCAGTGTTCTCTGCCCTCTCCCACCCATACGCACTGAGGTGACACCAGTGTTCTCCGCCCTCTCCCACCCATACGCACTGAGGTGACACCAGTGTTCTCCGCCCTCTCCCACCCATACGCACTGAGGTTACACCAGTGTTCTCCGCCCACTTCCACCCATACGCACTGAGGTGACACCAGTGTTCTCTGCCCACTTCCACCCATACGCACTGAGGTGACACCAGTGTTCTCCGCCCTCTCCCACCCATACGCACTGAGGTGACACCAGTGTTCTCCGCCCTCTCCCACCCATTCGCACTGAGGTGACACCAGTGTTCTCTGCCCACTTCCACCCATACGCACTGAGGTGACACCAGTGTTCTCTGCCCACTTCCACCCATACGCACTGAGGTGACACCAGTGTTCTCCACCCTCTCCTACCCATACGCACTGAGGTGACACCAGTGTTCTCCGCCCTCTCCCACCTGTGAGCACTGAGGTGACACCAGTGTTCTCCGCCCTCTCCCACCCATACGCACTGAGGTGACACCAGTGTTCTCTGCCCACTTCCACCCATACGCACTGAGGTGACACCAGTGTTCTCCGCCTTCTCCCACCAATACGCACTGAGGTGACACTAGTGTTCTCCGCCCTCTCCCACCCATACGCACTGAGGTGACACCAGTGTTCTCCGCCTTCTCCCACCAATACGCACTGAGGTGACACCAGTGTTCTCCGCCCTCTCCCACCCATACGCACTGAGGTGACACCAGTGTTCTCCGCCCTCTCCCACCCATTCGCACTGAGGTGACACCAGTGTTCTCTGCCCACTTCCACCCATACGCACTGAGGTGACACCAGTGTTCTCTGCCCACTTCCACCCATACGCACTGAGGTGACACCAGTGTTCTCCACCCTCTCCCACCCATACGCACTGAGGTGACACCAGTGTTCTCTGCCCTCTCCCACCTGTGAGCACTGAGGTGACACCAGTGTTCTCCGCCCTCTCCCACCTGTGAGCACTGAGGTGACACCAGTGTTCTCCGCCCTCTCCCACCAATACGCACTGAGGTGACACCAGTGTTCTCCGCCCACTTCCACCCATACGCACTGAGGTGACACCAGTGTTCTCCGCCTTCTCCCACCAATACGCACTGAGGTGACACTAGTGTTCTCAGCCCTCTTCCACCCATACGCAATGAGGTGACACCAGTGTTCTCCGCCCTCTCCCACCCATACGCACTGAGGTGACACCAGTGTTCTCCGCCCTCTCCCACCCATACGCACTGAGGTGACACCAGTGTTCTCCGCCCTCTCCCACCCATACGCACAGAGGTGACACCAGTGTTCTTCGCCCTCTTCCACCCATACGCACTGAGGTGACACCAGTGTTCTCCGCCCTCTCCCACCCATACGCACTGAGGTGACACCAGTGTTCTCCACCCTCTCCCACCCATACGCACTGAGGTGACACCAGTGTTCTCCGCTCTCTTCCACCCATACGCACTGAGGTGACACCAGTGTTCTCCGCCCTCTCCCATCCATACGCACTGAGGTGACACCAGTGTTCTCCGCCCTCTCCCACCCATACGCACTGAGGTGACACCAGTGTTCTCCGCCCTCTCCCACCCATACGCACTGAGGTGACACCAGTGTTCTCTGCCCTCTTCCACCCATACGCACTGAGGTGACACCAGTGTTCTCCGCCCTCTCCCACCCATACGCACTGAGGTGACACCAATGTTCTCCGCCCTCTCCCACCCATACGCACTGAGGTGACACCAGTGTTCTCCGCCCTTTCCACCCATTCGCACTGAGGTGACACCAGTGTTCTCTGCCCACTTCCACCCATACGCTCTGAGGTGACACCAGTGTTCTCCGCCCTCTCCCACCCATACGCACTGAGGTGACACCAGTGTTCTCCGCCCTCTCCCACCCATACGCACTGAGGTGACACCAGTGTTCTCCGCCCTCTCCCACCCATACGCACTGAGGTGACACCAGTGTTCTCCGCCCTCTCCCACCCATACGCACTGAGGTGACACCAGTGTTCTCTGCCCTCTCCCACCCATACGCACTGAGGTGACACCAGTGTTCTCCGCCCTCTCCCACCTGTGAGCACTGAGGTGACACCAGTGTTCTCTGCCCACTTCCACCCATACGCACTGAGGTGACACCAGTGTTCTCTGCCCACTTCCACCCATACGCACTGAGGTGACACCAGTGTTCTCTGCCCACTTCCACCCATTCGCACTGAGGTGACACCAGTGTTCTCCGCCCTCTCCCACCCATACGCACTGAGGGGACACCAGTGTTCTCTGCCCACTTCCACCCATACGCACTGAGGTGACACCAGTGTTCTCCGCCCTCTCCCACCCATACGCACTGAGGTGATACCAGTGTTCACCACCCTCTCCCACCCATATGCACTGAGGTGGCACCAGTGTTCTCCGCCCTCTCCCACCCATACGCACTGAGGTGACACCAGTGTTCTCCGCCCTCTCCCACCCATTCGCACTGAGGTGACACCAGTGTTCTCTGCCCACTTCCACCCATACGCACTGAGGTGACACCAGTGTTCTCTGCCCACTTCCACCCATACGCACTGAGGTGACACCAGTGTTCTCCGCCCTCTCCCACCCATACGCACTGAGGTGACACCAGTGTTCTCTGCCCACTTCCACCCATACGCACTGAGGTGACACCAGTGTTCTCCACCCTCTCCCACCCATACGCACTGAGGTGACACCAGTGTTCTCCGCCCTCTCCCACCCATACGCACTGAGGTGACACCAGTGTTCTCCGCCCTCTCCCACCCATTCGCACTGAGGTGACACCAGTGTTCTCCGCCCTCTCCCACCCATATGCACTGAGGGGACACCAGTGTTCTCTGCCCACTTCCACCCATACGCACTGAGGTGACACCAGTGTTCTCCGCCCTCTCCCACCCATACGCACTGAGGTGACACCAGTGTTCTCCACCCACTTCCACCCATACGCACTGAGGTGACACCAGTGTTCTCCGCCTTCTCCCACCCATACGCACTGAGGTGACACTAGTGTTCTCCGCCCTCTTCCACCCATACGCAATGAGGTGACACCAGTGTTCTCCGCCCTCTCCCACCCATACGCACTGAGGTGACACTAGTGTTCTCTGCCCTCTCCCACCCATACGCACTGAGGTGACACCAGTGTTCTCCGCCCTCTCCCACCCATACGCACTGAGGTGACACCAGTGTTCTCTGCCCACTTCCACCCATACGCACTGAGGTGATACCAGTGTTCTCTGCCCACTTCCACCCATACGCACTGAGGTGACACCAGTGTTCTTCGCCCTCTGCCACCCATACGCACTGAGGGGACACCAGTGTTCTCTGCCCACTTCCACCCATACGCACTGAGGTGATACCAGTGTTCACCACCCTCTCCCACCCATATGCACTGAGGTGGCACCAGTGTTCTCTGCCCTTTCCCACCCATACGCACTGAGGTGACACCAGTGTTCTCCACCCTCTCCCACCCATACGCACTGAGGTGACACCAGTGTTCTCCGCCCTCTCCCACCCATACGCACTGAGGTGACACCAGTGTTCTCTGCCCTCTCCCACCCATTCGCACTGAGGTGACACCAGTGTTCTCTGCCCACTTCCACCCAAACGCACTGAGGTGACACCAGTGTTCTCTGCCCACTTCCACCCATACGCACTGAGGTGACACCAGTGTTCTCCGCCCTCTCCCACCCATACGCACTGAGGTGACACCAGTGTTCTCCGCCCACTTCCACCCATACGCACTGAGGTGACACCAGTGTTCTCTGCCCACTTCCACCCATACGCACTGAGGTGACACCAGTGTTCTCCGCCCTCTCCCACCCATACGCACTGAGGTGACACCAGTGTTCTCCGCCCTCTCCCACCCATACGCACTGAGGTGACACCAGTGTTCTCCGCCCTCTCCCACCCATACGCACTGAGGTGACACCAGTGTTCTCCGCCCTCTCCCACCCATACGCACTGAGGTGACACCAGTGTTCTCTGCCCACTTCCACCCATATGCACTGAGGTGACACCGGTGTTCTCCGCCCTCTCCCACCCGTTCGCACTGAGGTGACACCAGTGTTCTCCACCCTCTCCCACCCATACGCACTGAGGTGACACCAGTGTTCTCCGCCCTCACCCACCCATACGCACTGAGGTGACACCAGTGTTCTCCGCCCTCTCCCACCCATACGCACTGAGGTGACACCAGTGTTCTCCGCCCTCTCCCACCCATTCGCACTGAGGTGACACCAGTGTTCTCTGCCCACTTCCACCCATACGCACTGAGGTGATACCAGTGTTCTCTGCCCACTTCCACCCATACGCACTGAGGTGACACCAGTGTTCTCCGCCCTCTCCCACCCATACGCACTGAGGTGACACCAGTGTTCTCTGCCCACTTCCACCCATACGCACTGAGGTGACACCAGTGTTCTCCGCCCTCTCCCACCCATTCGCACTGAGGTGACACCAGTGTTCTCCGCCCACTTCCACCCATACGCACTGAGGTGACACCAGTGTTCTCCGCCCTCTCCCACCCATACGCACTGAGGTGATACCAGTGTTCTCCGCCCTCTCCCACCCATACGCACTGAGGTGACACCAGTGTTCTCCGCTGTGGCCGGAGAGCCCCAGCCACGAGGCAAATGGCCGCTTTGGCACTGAAGGGGTTAACCCCTAGTGCCCGGCGCCATTTTGAGGGACAAAGGGCGCTTGGTGCCAGATTTGAAAATGTGTAAAAATGTTTAAATTGTATTTTATATGTGCCGTGGTCCCGGACCCCTCCTGAGACCACGGCAGGGAGGACAGCCCCTGGCGCGCTCAGCAGTGTGTGCGCGCCGGGGGAGAGGAGGCAGCCGCTGACCGCCGGAGTCCGGGAGCTCCGCTCCCGGCAGCGGTCAGTGTAGCCCCGAGCGCACTGGAGTGTGCGCGCCGGGGAGAAGGGTGAGCGCTGCGGCTGGGAGCTCGGCTCCCGCTGCAGTGCTCTCTGTGAGAGCCGCCGCTGGGGGCCGGGAGCTCTGCTCCCAGCGCCTCAGCCCAGCACGGGTGGCCAGCCGCAGCAGCCGGGACGGACGTCCCGGGCTGCTAGCCGGCGAGGGGGGTGCGCTGCAGCCCGGCTCCCCGCCGGACGCTGCAGCGAGGCCACAAGTCAGCACCGCTCACGGGGGACCGGGCTAGCCGGCTCCCTAGCGGTGTGGGGGAAATTAGGTTGGCAAGCAGGCTGATGAGCGCTGGGGTCCGGGAGCTACGCTCCCGGCGCCTCAGCGCTGCAACAGAGCCAGAGTCACGGCGGCCAGGACAAGTGTCCCGGGCCGCCGGGCTTCAGTACAGGGGGGTGCGAGTAGTGCCACACTGGGGGGACAGGGAGAGCCAGCTCCCTGGACCCCAGTGGCAGGCAGACAGGCTGGAGGGTGGGGGAAGCCAGCCCCATACCTCCAGCACACAGAGAGCCCTAGCAGCCAGGCTGCAGGGCTAGTACACAGTAGTTACAGAACGAAACATTGTGTAAAATAATGACATACAGTGTGTTGTAAGGCACTGCAGTGCCTGAGTATGTAGAGTCTGTGCAAGGCACAGGCTCAGTGTATATTTAAAGGGAAATGTACAGTGTGATTTAAAATGTAATGTATTTAAAGATAAATTGCACTTACTTGATTGTGTGTCCCAGGAGGGGGGAATCCATAGCTGTGCAGGCTGATGGATTCTCCCAGACCTTTTCCCCAAAAACGGAATGTTTTCCCATCCAGCCTCACATTTCCAAGAGGCACAGGGAGAGAGAGAAGCAGCTTAGCTATGAAACAAGCTGAGTGGTTTCTTGGAGCTCCATGGAGATCAGCCGTAGTGCCAAGAAACCTGGACCGGGGAGCCAGGCTGCCCAGCTCTGGAGCCCAAATCCAGGCTGCAGGCAGTGAGAGGGGTCCCGGGCAGGTTTCTGGAAGTCAGTTTAGGAGGGAAAAACTTCCCCCCAGCCAGACTGAACGGCACCGGGGAGTATCCTGACTCTCCCAGATGGGAGAGTCCAAGGAGACCGACCACTCCCCACTGTCCATAGGGAACAATGTTAGGTGTGCATGAGACCAGAGCATGCACAGCTCATGGGTAAACATTGATTGGTTGTGCACCACAGGGCGGGCTTACCCCCTGTGGTAAGGGGTCTTGGAGAGGGATAAAAGAAGGGCAGTTGGCCCATAGGAGGTAGTATTGTAACATCTTCTTCTGCTGAAAACATCTTGATTGTATGCTGTTGCCCCTAGCAATCGGGAGGAGCCTTTTTAAAGATTATTTGAGCAATAAACATCTTTGCCTCAAGACTGCTTCATCTTGTGACCAACAGGGTTAGGCCAAACCTAGCCCCGTCCTCCGGCTGTCCAGGGAAGCACCTAGCGTCTCCAAGCTCCGCCTTCCGCCAGCTACCGGTAGAGGCCTAGCAAGTGGCTAGTGGGGATTCGTCGACACCACACAGGTGTGGTAAAGCAGTGCGTCGGCACATACAGAGCAGAACCGTGGTTCCAAACGCCACGGCAGGTTAGGAGTTTGGTGGTGGCAGCGAGAACCCGCCCACAGCGCAGTGGGTGGAGTCAGTAACAGGCGGTTACTGACGGTAAGCGGGAATCCCCTATGTGGTCAGGCCTCGTGCGGCTTGACCTTCCAGTCTGTGCGCAGTCGACGGGACGCGGCAAGCGGCGAGTGCTTCCGTATGGTACCATCCTGTCACAGAAATTGGTGGCATAGTGGTGGGATAATCCCAGGCGGCTTTTCATCACCCGATTGGAGAAGCCGAGTTACTCAGGAGAGGAGTAACTGCAGCGCAGGAGAACGCACAAGATGGCGGAATTCAGCGGAATGTCCAAGGAGGATCTGGAGATCGTATGCCAGGGGAAGGGTGTGGATATCCCTTCCAACGCGTCCAGAAGCGTCATGAAGGCGGCGCTCAGGAGCGTGGAGGAGTCTCATCGGGCGGAGGTGGAAAGCACTGACGGCGTCAGCATCGCAGAGGACGGCCCAACAGTGGACCTTCGTAAGGAACCGGTGAGAACCACCAGCCCCGCCTACTCTCACAGCAGCAATGTTTCCCAGCAATCCCTAGCAGGGCCAGGATCCCAACGTCCCAGGGGGGGCGACCCGGATACCCTAGCAGATCGGCTAGCGGAATTGGGGGAAAGGGCAACGGAGCAAGAGCGCTTGATCATCATCCAGATGTGGCGTGATGAGCGGGCACCACAGGCTGTGGTACCCCGGGAGCCGTTGTCAGCTGTTGTACACAGATCAGGACGTAAACAGTTTGCCAAGTTTGCAGACAGTGATGGAGACATTGATGGACATTTGCAAGTTTTTGAAAGGACTTGTAAACTACACGATCTACCCAAGTCAGAGTGGGTGAGACACCTTATGCCCACTCTGCATGGAGAGGCCTTGGAGGCCTATCGAGGAGTGGCCACGGAGGACTGTGGGAACTACGACGAAGTCAAGAAGGCCCTCCTCCAGCGATTCTTCATCACTCCCGAGTCTTACAGGAAGAAATTCAGAGACTTGCCCAAGAATCCTAGCAGCACTCATGAGCAGTTCGCCACCCAGCTGCGGCAGTACGTGGTGAAGTGGGTGAAGGATTCGGAAGCCACTACGTGGGACGCACTGATCGACCTGATCTGCAGGGAGCAGTTCTACCGCAGGTGCGCCCCAGAAGTGAAGGCGTGGGTGCTAGATCGGGAGCCACCCAGCTTAAAGATAGCTGCACAGTTAGCAGACAAGTATGTGGCAATTCGGCCGCAGGGGCAGAAGCGCCCAACCAGCAGCCAGCCCCAAAAGACTGTACCACCAGGGGGACACCCCTCTTCAGCTCATCGCCCCCCAAAGCAAGCATCTTCCAACCCGGGTGCTTTTGGCCAGCAACCGCCCCGCAGTGCCCCTGCCAGTAATCAGAGGCCATCGGAGCCACGCCTGGACACAAAGTACTATGGCTGTGGGAAGATCGGACATCTGAGGATGAACTGTCCTGCATCCCCAGACTCGTGCCCCAAATCCGAGTGCTGGAGCCCGGATTGCTTGCTTAACCCGTGAAGATGAGCTTCCAGAGACTGTACCCCCTCCAGTCAGTCCGATGGAGTGTGGCAAGAAACAGGTGGACTCCACGGAAAGAGTCACCTGTATGGCTAAGAAGCCCCCACCAAATATGTGGCGGCACCTGCAGCCGGTCCAAGTGGGATCCCTGCAGGGCGAAGGCTTAAGAGACTCTGGGGCCTCCATAACCGTTGTAAGCCCCCACCTGGTCGACCCTGCTGCCGTACTGCAGGGTTGCACTGCAAAAGTTACAGTGGCCGATGGGCTAGAGCGAGAAGTGCCCATGGCCAGAGTCTACCTCGACTGGGGAGCTGGACAAGAGCTAAGAGATGTTGCCGTAATGGATGGCCTCCCAACTGATGTCGTCTTGGGGAATGATCTCGGTGGAGGGATCGTTACTGCCTTCGCGACCGCCATCACCCGGAGTCAAGCGGCCAGACTACAGTCTTCATCGTCTCTGCCAGCACCGCCCAGCCCAGAGGAAAAGACCCCAGCGGCTGAACAACCGCCAACCACAGCGTCAGCCATCCCAGAGGAAAAGACCACAGCGGCCAGATCAGCACATCTGCCCCTTGCCTCTGGTGGGCCTACGTCCCCTAGCAACGCAGAGGATGTCGGTTCCAGTTTGCTGAATCCTGTGCGGGTGCCCAGTGATGCTCCTGTCCCTAGTGGTTTGCCAACTCCGGCGGTGAGTATGAGTGACTACCCCGACCCTACCATGACTGACCCCAACTTGACTGACCCCAATATTCCCCCTGTAGAGTGTCCAAACTTAGGAGAAAGTGAGGGCCGCAGGCAGGAGTTTAGGGAAGCTCAGCTCTCTGACCCATCCCTGGAAGGTATGAGGCGCCAAGCTGGCCGCGGCCTTGCTGGGATGGGGGCAGGGAGTGTGACCTGGTGGAAACGGTTACTGTACCGGGTAGCCAAGGTAGAAGGGGATAGGCCAGTGCGGGAGCAAGTTCAACTGGTGGTTCCCAGGAGCTTTCGGGAGCAACTGATGTCAGTTGCCCATGAAATTCCTTTGGCGGGACACCAGGGGAGGGACCGAACACTGAGGCGCCTGACGCAGAACTTTTTTTGGCCCGGAGTGTCGGATGACGTCCGGACCTACTGTAAGTCCTGTGATGTGTGCCAACGGCTGGGACGCCCCAGTGCTCGGGCTCCCCTGAGGTCTTTGCCAATAGTCGGGGAACCTTTCCAACGAGTGGCCGTGGACATAGTCGGTCCCCTACCTGTGCCCAGTAGATCGGGGAAGAGATACATCCTCACCGTGGTGGATTATGCTACCCGGTATCCAGAGGCTGTGGCTCTGTCCGCCATCACTGCGGAAAAGGTAGCGGACGCTCTGCTAGGCATATTTAGTAGAGTAGGGTTCCCCAGTGAGATCCTAACCGATCAAGGGACGCAGTTCATGAGTGATCTGGTCCAGTGTCTCTGGGCGAAGTGCGGAGTGCGCCAACTCCGCACTGCCCCCTATCATCCCCAGACTAACGGACTTTGCGAGAGATTCAATGGCACTCTGAAGCAGATGCTACGGGCATTTGTGACTTCGGAGGGAGGAGACTGGGAGCGATACCTGCCGCACCTCCTGTTTGCATATCGGGAAGTGCCCCAGGAGTCAACCGGATTCTCGCCCTTCGAGTTACTATATGGCCGCAGAGTCCGTGGACCTCTTGACCTGTTCCGGGAGTCTTGGGAGGGGGAGCTGATCCACCAGGATGAGTCCGTGGTGGAGTATGTGTTGAAGCTCAGAGATCGGTTAGAAAATCTCATGGGACTAGCGCAAGCGAATCTTGCGGAAGCACAGACCAAGCAGAAGACTTGGTATGACCAGGGCGCGCGTGCTCGGGTCTTTGGAGTAGGGCAGAAGGTGCTGGTTCTGGTGCCCACACGTCAGAACAAGCTCCAGGCTGCCTGGGCGGGACCGTACACGGTTGCAAAACGCCTAAGCGACATCACCTACGTGGTGTCATTTGACAGCGATGGTAGGAGGCAGCGTACCTACCATATAAACATGTTGAAGGCATACCACGAGCGTGTGGAGTCGGTAGCCGCTGTGTGCTGCCTGCCGATGGAGGAACCAGGAAAAGATCCCATTCCTGACCTCCTCGCGGATGCCAAGGGTGAGGGTGGTGTAGAGGAAGTTAGCTGGAGCAGTGAGCTTGGTAACCACAAGAGGGAGCAGCTGGAGTCAGTGCTGCAGTCCTTTGAGGCCCAGTTCAGCAGGAAGCCCGGCCTGACTTCCCTACGTGCCCATCATGTAGACACTGGTGAGCATAGGCCGATTCGGCAACCCGCGTATCGGGTCTCACCAGAGGCGCAGGCGAGTATCTACCAAGAGGTGCAGGAGATGTTAGCGCTAGGCGTAATCACGCGCTCCAACAGTCCCTGGGCCGCCTCTGTTGTACTGGTTCCCAAGAAGGACCGGACAACCAGGTTCTGCGTAGACTACCGCCGGTTGAAAGAAGTAACCAAATCAGACGCCTATCCCCTACCCCGCATTGACGCACTGTTAGACGAGCTGGCTGGGGCGAAGTACATCTCTACGTTCGACCTGAGCAAGGGGTATTGGCAGATACCAATGACTCCCGAGGCCCAGGAACGGTCCGCCTTCATCACCTCCTTTGGCTTGTTTGAGTTCAAAACCATGCCATTTGGGATGAAGAATGCGCCAGCCACCTTCCAGAGTGTGGTCGATGACCTGCTGAAGGGGTTCCGAGAGTTCGCCCAGGCCTACTTGGATGACATTGCTGTCTTCAGCCGAACCTGGGAAGAGCACCTGGGCCATGTGGGGTTGGTGTTAGAGAGGATTCGGTGGGCAGGTCTGACCATCAGGGCAGACAAGTGCCAAATGGGGATGACAGAGGTACAGTACCTGGGGCACCGTGTGGGGGGAGGTAAGGTGAAGCCTGAACCAGCGAAGGTGGAGGCGATCCGCGACTGGCCCCGGCCCACAACCCAGAGACAGGTCCTGGCTTTCTTAGGGATCGCAGGATACTACAGACGTTTTGTCCCCGACTTTAGCTCCGTGGCCAAACCCCTGACTGATCTGACGAAGAAGAAACTCCCCAAGATAGTTGACTGGACGACCGCATGTGAGTTGGCATTCCAGTCGTTGAAAACAGCTCTAGTACAAGCCCCAGTACTGATGGCGCCGGACTATAGTAAAAACTTTGTTGTACAAACTGATGCGTCACAGTACGGACTCGGGGCAGTACTGAGCCAGGAGGGGCCGGATGGACAGGAGCACCCTGTGGCCTATTTGAGCAGAAAGCTGCTACCGCGGGAGGTGGGGTATGCCACAATTGAAAAGGAGTGTTTGGCTATTGTTTGGGCTGTGATGAAGCTTCAGCCCTATTTGTATGGCCGCCATTTTACGGTGGTAACGGACCACAATCCATTACGGTGGCTCCAACACACCACGGGGGAAAACGGCAGACTGTTGCGGTGGAGCCTTGCTCTTCAGGTTTATGACTTCCATATTATCCACAAGCAAGGCAAGGCTCATAGCAATGCAGATGGACTGTCACGTCAGGAGGAGCCTGAACCCCCAAAGAACTCCCGGCAACCTCATTAAGGACTGCGGAACTAGGACCCAAATCGTTGGGACATGGGTCCCTGGTTGACCCGCTTGAATGGGGGGGGAGGAGTGTGGCCGGAGAGCCCCAGCCACGAGGCAAATGGCCACTTTGGCACTGAAGGGGTTAACCCCTAGTGCCCGGCGCCATTTTGAGGGACAAAGGGCGCTTGGCGCCAGATTTGAAAATGTGTAAAAATGTTTAAATTGTATTTTATATGTGCCGTGGTCCCGGACCCCTCCTGAGACCACGGCAGGGAGGACAGCCCCCGGCGCGCTCAGCAGTGTGTGCGCGCCGGGGGAGAGGAGGCAGCCGCTGACCGCCGGAGTCCGGGAGCTCCTCTCCCGGCAGCGGTCAGTGTAGCCCCGGGCGCACTGGAGTGTGCGCGCCGGGGAGAAGGGTGAGCGCTGCGGCTGGGAGCTTGGCTCCCGCTGCAGTGCTCTCTGTGAGAGCCGCCGCTGGGGGCCGGGAGCTCTGCTCCCAGCGCCTCAGCCCAGCACGGGTGGCCAGCCGCAGCAGCCGGGACGGACGTCCCGGGCTGCTAGCCGGCGAGGGGGGTGCGCTGCAGCCCGGCTCCCCGCCGGACGCTGCAGCGAGGCCACAAGTCAGCACCGCTCACGGGGGACCGGGCTAGCCGGCTCCCTAGCGGTGTGGGGGAAATTAGGTTGGCAAGCAGGCTGATGAGCGCTGGGGTCCGGGAGCTACGCTCCCGGCGCCTCAGCGCTGCAACAGAGCCAGAGTCACGGCGGCCGGGACAAGTGTCCCGGGCCGCCGGGCTTCAGTACAGGGGGGTGCGCCGCTGCGTGCGGCGGGGCCACAAAAGTAGTGCCACACTGGGGGGACAGGGAGAGCCAGCTCCCTGGACCCCAGTGGCAGGCAGACAGGCTGGAGGGTGGGGGAAGCCAGCCCCATACCTCCAGCACACAGAGAGCCCTAGCAGCCAGGCTGCAGGGCTAGTACACAGTAGTTACAGAACGAAACATTGTGTAAAATAATGACATACAGTGTGTTGTAAGGCACTGCAGTGCCTAAATATGTAGAGTCTGTGCAAGGCACAGGCTCAGTGTATATTTAAAGGGAAATGTACAGTGTGATTTAAAATGTAATGTATTTAAAGATAAATTGCACTTACTTGATTGTGTGTCCCAGGAGGGGGGAATCCATAGCTGTGCAGGCTGATGGATTCTCCCAGACCTTTTCCCCAAAAACGGAATGTTTTCCCATCCAGCCTCACATTTCCAAGAGGCACAGGGAGAGAGAGAAGCAGCTTAGCTATGAAACAAGCTGAGTGGTTTCTTGGAGCTCCATGGAGATCAGCCGTAGTGCCAAGAAACCTGGACCGGGGAGCCAGGCTGCCCAGCTCTGGAGCCCAAATCCAGGCTGCAGGCAGTGAGAGGGGTCCCGGGCAGGTTTCTGGAAGTCAGTTTAGGAGGGAAAAACTTCCCCACAGCCAGACTGAACGGCACCGGGGAGTATCCTGACTCTCCCAGATGGGAGAGTCCAAGGAGACCGACCACTCCCCACTGTCCATAGGGAACAATGTTAGGTGTGCATGAGACCAGAGCATGCACAGCTCATGGGTAAACATTGATTGGTTGTGCACCACAGGGCGGGCTTACCCCCTGTGGTAAGGGGTCTTGGAGAGGGATAAAAGAAGGGCAGTTGGCCCATAGGAGGTAGTATTGTAACATCTTCTTCTGCTGAAAACATCTTGATTGTATGCTGTTGCCCCCTAGCAATAGGGAGGAGCCTTTTTAAAGATTATTTGAGCAATAAACATCTTTGCCTCAAGACTGCTTCATCTTGTGACCAACAGGGTTAGGCCAAACCTAGCCCCGTCCTCCGGCTGTCCAGGGAAGCACCTAGCGTCTCCAAGCTCCGCCTTCCGCCAGCAACCGGTAGAGGCCTAGCAAGTGGCTAGTGGGGATTCGTCGACACCACACAGGTGTGGTAAAGCAGTGCGTCGGCACATACAGAGCAGAACCGTGGTTCCAAACGCCACGGCAGGTTAGGAGTTTGGTGGTGGCAGCGAGAACCCGCCCACAGCGCAGTGGGTGGAGTCAGAAACAGGCGGTTACTGACGGTAAGCGGGAATCCCCTATGTGGTCAGGCCTCGTGCGGCTTGACCTTCCAGTCAGTGCGCAGTCGACGGGACGCAGCAAGCGGCGAGTGCTTCCGTATGGTACCGTCCTGTCACATCCGCCCTCTCCCACCCATTCGCACTGAGGTGACACCAGTGTTCTCTGCCCACTTCCACCCATACGCACTGAGGTGACACCAGTGTTCTCCGCCCTCTCCCACCCATACGCACTGAGGTGACACCAGTGTTCTCCGCCCTCTTCCACCCATACGCACTGAGGTGACACCAGTGTTCTCCGCCCTCTTCCACCCATACGCACAGAGGTGACACCAGTGTTCTCCGCCTTCTCCCACCCATACGCACTGAGGTGACACCAGTGTTCTTCGCCCTCTTCCACCCATACGCACTGAGGTGACACCAGTGTTCTCCGCCCTCTCCCACCCATACGCACTGAGGTGACACCAGTGTTCTCAGCCCTCTCCCACCCATACGCACTGAGGTGACACCAGTGTTCTCCGCCCACTTCCACCCATACGCACTGAGGTGACACCAGTGTTCTCCGCCTTCTCCCACCCATACGCACTGAGGTGACACCAGTGTTCTTCGCCCTCTTCCACCCATACGCACTGAGGTGACACCAGTGTTCTCCGCCCTCTCCCACCCATACGCACTGAGGTGACAACAGTGTTCTCTGCCTTCTCCCACCCATACACACTGAGGTGACACCAGTGTTCTCTGCCCTCTCCCACCCATACGCACTGAGGTGATACCAGTGTTCTCCGCCCTCTCCCACCCATACGCACTGAGGTGACACCAGTGTTCTCTGCCCACTTCCACCCATACGCACTGAGGTGATACCAGTGTTCTCCGCCCTCTCCCACCCATACGCACTGAGGTGACACCAGTGTTCTCCGCCCTCTCCCACCCATACGCACTGAGGTGACACCAGTGTTCTCCGCCCTCTCCCACCCATACGCACTGAGGTGACACCAGTGTTCTCTGCCCACTTCCACCCATACGCACTGAGGTGACACCACTGTTCTCCGCCCTCTCCCACCTGTGAGCACTGAGGTGACACCAGTGTTCTCTGCCCACTTCCACCCATACGCACTGAGGTGACACCAGTGTTCTCTGCCCACTTCCACCCATAAGCACTGAGGTGACACCAGTGTTCTCCGCCCTCTCCCACCCATACGCACTGAGGTGACACCAGTGTTCTCCGCCCTCTCCCACCCATACGCACTGAGGTGACACCAGTGTTCTCCGCCCACTTCCACCCATACGCACTGAGGTGACACCACTGTTCTCCGCCTTCTCCCACCCATACGCACTGAGGTGACACCAGTGTTCTCCGCTGTCTTCCACCCATACGCACTGAGGTGACACCAGTGTTCTCCGCCCTCTCCCACCCATACGCACTGAGGTGACACCAGTGTTCTCCGCCCTCTCCCACCCATACGCACTGAGGTGACACCAGTGTTCTCCGCCCTCTTCCACCCATACGCACAGAGGTGACATCAGTGTTCTCCGCCCTCTCCCACCCATACGCACTGAGGTGACACCAGTGTTCTCCGCCCACTTCCACCCATACGCACTGAGGTGACACCAGTGTTCTCCGCCTTCTCCCACCCATACGCACTGAGGTGACACCAGTGTTCTTCGCCCTCTTCCACCCATACGCACTGAGGTGACACCAGTGTTCTCCGCCCTCTCCCACCCATACGCACTGAGGTGACAACAGTGTTCTCTGCCCTCTCCCACCCATACACACTGAGGTGACACCAGTGTTCTCTGCCCTCTCCCACCCATACGCACTGAGGTGATACCAGTGTTCTCCGCCCTCTCCCACCCATACGCACTGAGGTGACACCAGTGTTCTCTGCCCACTTCCACCCATACGCACTGAGGTGATACCAGTGTTCTCTGCCCACTTCCACCCATACGCACTGAGGTGACACCAGTGTTCTCCGCCCTCTCCCACCTGTGAGCACTGAGGTGACACCAGTGTTCTCTGCCCACTTCCACCCATACGCACTGAGGTGACACCAGTGTTCTCTGCCCACTTCCACCCATAAGCACTGAGGTGACACCAGTGTTCTCCGCCCTCTCCCACCCATACGAACTGAGGTGACACCAGTGTTCTCCGCCCTCTCCCACCCATACGCACTGAGGTGACACCAGTGTTCTCCGCCCTCTCCCACCCATACGCACTGAGGTGACACCAGTGTTCTCTGCCCACTTCCACCCATACGCACTGAGGTGATACCAGTGTTCTCTGCCCACTTCCACCCATACGCACTGAGGTGACACCAGTGTTCTCCGCCCTCTCCCACCCATACGCACTGAGGTGACACCAGTGTTCTCCGCCCTCTCCCACCCATACGCACTGAGGTGACACCAGTTTTCTCTGCCCACTTCCACCCATAAGCACTGAGGTGACACCGGTGTTCTCCGCCCTCTCCCACCCGTTCGCACTGAGGTGACACCAGTGTTCTCCGCCCTCTCTCACCCATACGCACTGAGGTGACACCAGTGTTCTCTGCCCTCTCCCACCCATGCGCACTGAGGTGACACCAGTGTTCTCCCCCCTATCCCACCCATACGCACTGAGGTGACACCAGTGTTCTCCGCCCTCTCCCACCCATTCGCACTGAGGTGACACCAGTGTTCTCTGCCCACTTCCACCCATACGCACTGAGGTGACACCAGTGTTCTCCGCCCTCTCCCACCCATACGCACTGAGGTGACACCAGTGTTCTCCGCCCTCTCCCACCCATACGCACTGAGGTGACACCAGTGTTCTCCGCCCTCTCCCACCCATACGCACTGTGGTGACACCAGTGTTCTCCGCCCTCTTCCACCCATACGCACTGAGGTGACACCAGTGTTCTCCGCCCTCTCCCACCCATACGCACTGAGGTGACACCAGTGTTCTCCGCCCTCTCCCACCCATACGCACTGAGGTGACACCAGTGTTCTCCGCCCTCTTCCACCCATACGCAATGAGGTGACACCAATGTTTTCCGCCCTCTCCCACCCATACGCACTGAGGTGACACCAGTGTTCTCCGCCCACTTCCACCCATACGCACTGAGGTGACACCAGTGTTCTCCGCCTTCTCCCACCCATACGCACTGAGGTGACACCAGTGTTCTCCGCCCTCTTCCACCCATACGCACTGAGGTGACACCAGTGTTCTCCGCCCTCTCCCACCCATACGCATTGAGGTGACACCAGTGTTCTCTGCCCTCTCCCACCCATACGCACTGAGGTGACACCAGTGTTCTCCGCCCTCTCCCACCCATACGCACTGAGGTGATACCAGTGTTCTCCGCCCTCTCCCACCCATACGCACTGAGGTGACACCAGTGTTCTCTGCCCACTTCCACCCATACGCACTGAGGTGATACCAGTGTTCTCTGCCCACTTCCACCCATACGCACTGAGGTGACACCAGTGTTCTCCGCCCTCTCCCACCCATACGCACTGAGGTGACACCAGTGTTCTCTGCCCTCTCCCACCCATACGCACTGAGGTGACACCAGTGTTCTCCGCCCTCTCCCACCCATACGCACTGAGGTGACACCAGTGTTCTCTGCCCACTTCCACCAATACGCACTGAGGTGACACCGGTGTTCTCCGCCCTCTCCCACCCGTTCGCACTGAGGTGACACCAGTGTTCTCCACATTCTCCCACCCATACGCACTGAGGTGACACCAGTGTTCTCCGCCCTCTCCCACCCATACGCACTGAGGTGACACCAGTGTTCTCTGCCCTCTCCCACCCATTCGCACTGAGGTGACACCAGTGTTCTGTGCCCTCTCCCACCCATACGGACTGAGGTGATACCAGTGTTCTCCGCCCTCTCCCACCTGTGAGCACTGAGGTGACACCAGTGTTCTCCGCCCTCTCCCACCCATACGCACTGAGGTGACACCAGTGTTCTCTGCCCACTTCCACCCATACGCACTGAGGTGACACCAGTGTTCTCCGCCCTCTCCCACCCATACGCACTGAGGTGACACTAGTGTTCTCCGCCCTCTCCCACCCATACGCACGGAGGTGACACCAGTGTTCTCTGCCCTCTCCCACCCATATGCACTGAGGTGACACCAGTGTTCTCCGCCCTCTCCCAGCCATACGCACTGAGGTGACACCAGTGTTCTCCGCCCTCTCCCACCCATACGCACTGTGACACCAGTGTTCTCCGCCCTCTCCCACCCATATGCACTGAGGTGACACCAGTGTTCTCCGCCCTCTCCCACCCATACGCACTGAGGTGACACCAGTGTTCTCTGCCCACTTCCACCCATACGCACTGAGGTGACACCAGTGTTCTCCGCCCTCTCCCACCTGTGAGCACTGAGGTGACACCAGTGTTCTCTGCCCACTTCCACCCATACGCACTGAGGTGACACCAGTGTTCTCTGCCCACTTCCACCCATACGCACTGAGGTGACACCAGTGTTCTCTGCCCACTTCCACCCATAAGCACTGAGGTGACACCAGTGTTCTCCGCCCTCTCCCACCCATACACACTGAGGTGACACCAGTGTTCTCCGCCCTCTCCCACCCATACGCACTGAGGTGACACCAGTGTTCTCCGCCCACTTCCACCCATACGCACTGAGGTGACACCAGTGTTCTCCGACTTCTCCCACCCATACGCACTGAGGTGACACTAGTGTTCTCCGCCCTCTTCCACCCATACGCACTGAGGTGACACCAGTGTTCTCCGCCCTCTCCCACCCATACGCACTGAGGTGACACCAGTGTTCTCTGCCCTCTCCCACCCATACGCACTGAGGTGACACCAGTGTTCTCCGCCCTCTCCCACCCATACGCACTGAGGTGACACCAGTGTTCTCTGCCCACTTCCACCCATACGCACTGAGGTGATACCAGTGTTCTCCGCCCACTTCCACCCATACGCACTGAGGTGACACCAGTGTTCTCCGCCCTCTCCCACCCATACGCACTGAGGTGACACCAGTGTTCTCCGCCCTCTCCCACCCATACGCACTGAGGTGACACCAGTGTTCTCCGCCCTCTTCCACCCATACGCACTGAGGTGACACCAGTGTTCTCCGCCCTCTCCCACCCATACGCACTGAGGTGACACCAGTGTTCTCCGCCCTCTCCCACCCATACGCACTGAGGTGACACCAGTGTTCTCCGCCCTCTTCCACCCATACGCAATGAGGTGACACCAATGTTTTCCGCCCTCTCCCACCCATACGCACTGAGGTGACACCAGTGTTCTCCGCCCACTTCCACCCATACGCACTGAGGTGACACCAGTGTTCTCCGCCTTCTCCCACCCATACGCACTGAGGTGACACCAGTGTTCTCCGCCCTCTTCCACCCATACGCACTGAGGTGACACCAGTGTTCTCAGCCCTCTCCCACCCATACGCACTGAGGTGACACCAGTGTTCTCTGCCCTCTCCCACCCATACGCACTGAGGTGACACCAGTGTTCTCCGCCCTCTCCCACCCATACGCACTGAGGTGATACCAGTGTTCTCCGCCCTCTCCCACCCATACGCACTGAGGTGACACCAGTGTTCTCTGCCCACTTCCACCCATACGCACTGAGGTGATACCAGTGTTCTCTGCCCACTTCCACCCATACGCACTGAGGTGACACCAGTGTTCTCCGCCCTCTACCACCCATACGCACTGAGGTGACACCAGTGTTCTCTGCCCTCTCCCACCCATACGCACTGAGGTGACACCAGTGTTCTCCGCCCTCTCCCACCCATACGCACTGAGGTGACACCAGTGTTCTCTGCCCACTTCCACCAATACGCACTGAGGTGACACCGGTGTTCTCCGCCCTCTCCCACCCGTTCGCACTGAGGTGACACCAGTGTTCTCCACATTCTCCCACCCATACGCACTGAGGTGACACCAGTGTTCTCCGCCCTCTCCCACCCATACGCACTGAGGTGACACCAGTGTTCTCTGCCCTCTCCCACCCACCCATTCGCACTGAGGTGACACCAGTGTTCTGTGCCCTCTCCCACCCATACGGACTGAGGTGATACCAGTGTTCTCCGCCCTCTCCCACCTGTGAGCACTGAGGTGACACCAGTGTTCTCCGCCCTCTCCCACCCATACGCACTGAGGTGACACCAGTGTTCTCTGCCCACTTCCACCCATACGCACTGAGGTGACACCAGTGTTCTCCGCCCTCTCCCACCCATACGCACTGAGGTGACACTAGTGTTCTCCGCCCTCTCCCACCCATACGCACGGAGGTGACACCAGTGTTCTCTGCCCTCTCCCACCTGTGAGCACTGAGGTGACACCAGTGTTCTCCGCCCTCTCCCACCTGTGAGCACTGAGGTGACACCAGTGTTCTCCGCCCTCTCCCACCCATACGCACTGAGGTGACACCAGTGTTCTCTGCCCTCTCGCACCCATACGCACTGAGGTGACACCAGTGTTCTCCGCCCTCTCCCACCCATACGCACTGAGGTGACACCAGTGTTCTCTGCCGACTTCCACCCATACGCACTGAGGTGATACCAGTGTTCTCTGCCCACTTCCACCCATACGCACTGAGGTGACACCAGTGTTCTCCGCCCTCTCCCACCCATACGCACTGAGGTGACACCAGTGTTCTCCGCCCTCTCCCACCCATACGCACTGAGGTGACACCAGTGTTCTCCGCCCTCTCCCACCCATACGCACTGAGGTGACACCAGTGTTCTCCGCCCACTTCCACCCATATGCACTGAGGTGACACCGGTGTTCTCCGCCCTCTCCCACCCGTTCGCACTGAGGTGACACCAGTGTTCTCCGCCCTCTCCCACCCATACGCTCTGAGGTGACACCAGTGTTCTCCGCCCTCTCCCACCCATTCGCACTGAGGTGACACCAGTGTTCTCTGCCCACTTCCACCCATACGCACTGAGGTGACACCAGTGTTCTCTGCCCACTTCCACCCATACGCACTGAGGTGACACCAGTGTTCTCCGCCCTCTCCCACCCATACGCACTGAGGTGACACCAGTGTTCTCCGCCCTCTCCCACCCATACGCACTGAGGTGACACCAGTGTTCTCTGCCCACTTCCACCCATACGCACTGAGGTGACACCAGTGTTCTCCGCCCTCTCCCACCCATTCGCACTGAGGTGACACCAGTGTTCTCTGCCCACTTCCACCCATACGCACTGAGGTGACACCAGTGTTCTCCGCCCTCTCCCACCCATACGCACTGAGGTGACACCAGTGTTCTCCGCCCTCTTCCACCCATACGCACTGAGATGACACCAGTGTTCTCCGCCCTCTCCCACCCATACGCACTGAGGTGACACCAGTGTTCTCCGCCCTCTCCCACCCATACGCACTGAGGTGACACCAGTGTTCTCCGCCCACTTCCACCCATACGCACTGAGGTGACACCAGTGTTCTCCGCCTTCTCCCACCCATACGCACTGAGGTGACACCAGTGTTCTCTGCCCACTCCCACCCATACGCACTGAGGTGACACCAGTGTTCTCCGCCCTCTCCCACCCATTCGCACTGAGGTGACACCAGTGTTCTCTGCCCACTTGCACCCATACGCACTGAGGTGACACCAGTGTTCTCCGCCCTCTCCCACCCATACGCACTGAGGTGACACCAGTGTTCTCCGCCCTCTTCCACCCATACGCACTGAGATGACACCAGTGTTCTCCGCCCTCTCCCACCCATACGCACTGAGGTGACACCAGTGTTCTCCGCCCTCTCCCACCCATACGCACTGAGGTGACACCAGTGTTCTCCGCCCACTTTCACCCATACGCACTGAGGTGACACCAGTGTTCTCCGCCTTCTCCCACCCATACGCACTGAGGTGACACCAGTGTTCTCCGCTCTCTTCCACCCATACGCACTGAGGTGACACCAGTGTTCTCCGCCCTCTCCCACCCATACGCACTGAGGTGACACCAGTGTTCTCCGCCCTCTCCCACCCATACGCACAGAGGTGACACCAGTGTTCTTCGCCCTCTTCCACCCATACGCACTGAGGTGACACCAGTGTTCTCCGCCCTCTCCCACCCATACGCACTGAGGTGACACCAGTGTTCTCCACCCTCTCCCACCCATACGCACTGAGGTGACACCAGTGTTCTCCGCTCTCTTCCACCCATACGCACTGAGGTGACACCAGTGTTCTCCGCCCTCTCCCATCCATACGCACTGAGGTGACACCAGTGTTCTCTGCCCACTTCCACCCATACGCACTGAGGTGACACCAGTGTTCTCTGCCCACTTCCACCCATACGCACTGAGGTGACACCAGTGTTCTCCGCCCTCTCCCACCCATACGCACTGAGGTGACACCAGTGTTCTCCGCCCTCTCCCACCCATACGCACTGAGGTGACACCAGTGTTCTCCGCCCACTTCCACCCATATGCACTGAGGTGACACCGGTGTTCTCCGCCCTCTCCCACCCATTCGCACTGAGGTGACACCAGTGTTCTCCGCCCTCTCCCACCCATACGCTCTGAGGTGACACCAGTGTTCTCCGCCCTCTCCCACCCATATGCACTGAGGTGACACCAGTGTTCTCCGCCCTCTCCCACCCATTCGCACTGAGGTGACACCAGTGTTCTCTGCCCACTTCCACCCATACGCACTGAGGTGACACCAGTGTTCTCTGCCCACTTCCACCCATACGCACTGAGGTGACACCAGTGTTCTCCGCCCTCTCCCACCCATACGCACTGAGGTGACACCAGTGTTCTCCGCCCTCTCCCACCCATACGCACTGAGGTGACACCAGTGTTCTCTGCCCACTTCCACCCATACGCACTGAGGTGACACCAGTGTTCTCCGCCCTCTCCCACCCATTCGCACTGAGGTGACACCAGTGTTCTCTGCCCACTTCCACCCATACGCACTGAGGTGACACCAGTGTTCTCCGCCCTCTCCCACCCATACGCACTGAGGTGACACCAGTGTTCTCCGCCCTCTTCCACCCATACGCACTGAGATGACACCAGTGTTCTCCGCCCTCTCCCACCCATACGCACTGAGGTGACACCAGTGTTCTCCGCCCTCTCCCACCCATACGCACTGAGGTGACACCAGTGTTCTCCGCCCACTTCCACCCATACGCACTGAGGTGACACCAGTGTTCTCCGCCTTCTCCCACCCATACGCACTGAGGTGACACCAGTGTTCTCTGCCCACTCCCACCCATACGCACTGAGGTGACACCAGTGTTCTCCGCCCTCTCCCACCCATTCGCACTGAGGTGACACCAGTGTTCTCTGCCCACTTCCACCCATACGCACTGAGGTGACACCAGTGTTCTCCGCCCTCTCCCACCCATACGCACTGAGGTGACACCAGTGTTCTCCGCCCTCTTCCACCCATACGCACTGAGATGACACCAGTGTTCTCCGCCCTCTCCCACCCATACGCACTGAGGTGACACCAGTGTTCTCCGCCCTCTCCCACCCATACGCACTGAGGTGACACCAGTGTTCTCCGCCCACTTTCACCCATACGCACTGAGGTGACACCAGTGTTCTCCGCCTTCTCCCACCCATACGCACTGAGGTGACACCAGTGTTCTCCGCTCTCTTCCACCCATACGCACTGAGGTGACACCAGTGTTCTCCGCCCTCTCCCACCCATACGCACTGAGGTGACACCAGTGTTCTCCGCCCTCTCCCACCCATACGCACAGAGGTGACACCAGTGTTCTTCGCCATCTTCCACCCATACGCACTGAGGTGACACCAGTGTTCTCCGCCCTCTCCCACCCATACGCACTGAGGTGACACCAGTGTTCTCCACCCTCTCCCACCCATACGCACTGAGGTGACACCAGTGTTCTCCGCTCTCTTCCACCCATACGCACTGAGGTGACACCAGTGTTCTCCGCCCTCTCCCATCCATACGCACTGAGGTGACACCAGTGTTCTCCGCCCTCTCCCACCCATACGCACTGAGGTGACACCAGTGTTCTCCGCCCTCTCCCACCCATACGCACTGAGGTGACACCAGAGTTCTCCGCCCTCTCCCACCCATACGCACTGAGGTGACACCAGTGTTCTCCACCCTCTCCCACCCATACGCACTGAGGTGACACCAGTGTTCTCCGCCCTCTCCCACCCATACGCACTGAGGTGATACCAGTGTTCCCCACCCTCTACCACCCATACGCACTGAGGTGACACCAGTGTTCTCCGCCCTCTCCCACCCATACGCACTGAGGTGACACCAGTGTTCTCCACCCTCTCCCACCCATACGCACTGAGGTGACACCAGTGTTCTCTGCCCTCTCCCACCTGTGAGCACTGAGGTGACACCAGTGTTCTCCGCCCTCTCCCACCTGTGAGCACTAAGGTGACACCAGTGTTCTCTGCCCTCTCCCACCCATACGCACTGAGGTGACACCAGTGTTCTCCGCCCTCTCCCACCCATACGCACTGAGGTGACACCAGTGTTCTCCGCCCTCTCTGACCTGTGAGCACTGAGGTGACACCAGTGTTCTCCGCCCTCTCCCACCCATACGCACTGAGGTGACACCAGTGTTCTCTGCCCTCTTCCACCCATACGCACTGAGGTGACACCAGTGTTCTCCGCCCTCTCCCACCCATACGCACTGAGGTGACACCAATGTTCTTCGCCCTCTCCCACCCATACGCACTGAGGTGACACCAGTGTTCTCCGCCCTCTCCCACCCATACGCACTGAGGTGACACCAGTGTTCTCCGCCCACTTTCACCCATACGCACTGAGGTGACACCAGTGTTCTCCGCCCTCTCCCACCCATACGCACTGAGGTGACACCAGTGTTCTCCGCCCTCTCCCACCCATACGCACTGAGGTGACACCAGTGTTCTCCGCCCACTTTCACCCATACGCACTGAGGTGACACCTGTGTTCTCCGCCTTCTCCCACCCATACGCACTGAGGTGACACCAGTGTTCTCCGCTCTCTTCCACCCATACGCACTGAGGTGACACCAGTGTTCTCCGCCCTCTCCCACCCATACGCACTGAGGTGACACCAGTGTTCTCCGCCCTCTCCCACCCATACGCACAGAGGTGACACCAGTGTTCTTCGCCATCTTCCACCCATACGCACTGAGGTGACACCAGTGTTCTCCGCCCTCTCCCACCCATACGCACTGAGGTGACACCAGTGTTCTCCACCCTCTCCCACCCATACGCACTGAGGTGACACCAGTGTTCTCCGCTCTCTTCCACCCATACGCACTGAGGTGACACCAGTGTTCTCCGCCCTCTCCCATCCATACGCACTGAGGTGACACCAGTGTTCTCCGCCCTCTCCCACCCATACGCACTGAGGTGACACCAGTGTTCTCCGCCCTCTCCCACCCATACGCACTGAGGTGACACCAGAGTTCTCCGCCCTCTCCCACCCATACGCACTGAGGTGACACCAGTGTTCTCCACCCTCTCCCACCCATACGCACTGAGGTGACACCAGTGTTCTCCGCCCTCTCCCACCCATACGCACTGAGGTGATACCAGTGTTCCCCACCCTCTACCACCCATACGCACTGAGGTGACACCAGTGTTCTCCGCCCTCTCCCACCCATACGCACTGAGGTGACACCAGTGTTCTCCACCCTCTCCCACCCATACGCACTGAGGTGACACCAGTGTTCTCTGCCCTCTCCCACCTGTGAGCACTGAGGTGACACCAGTGTTCTCCGCCCTCTCCCACCTGTGAGCACTAAGGTGACACCAGTGTTCTCTGCCCTCTCCCACCCATACGCACTGAGGTGACACCAGTGTTCTCCGCCCTCTCCCACCCATACGCACTGAGGTGACACCAGTGTTCTCCGCCCTCTCCGACCTGTGAGCACTGAGGTGACACCAGTGTTCTCCGCCCTCTCCCACCCATACGCACTGAGGTGACACCAGTGTTCTCTGCCCTCTTCCACCCATACGCACTGAGGTGACACCAGTGTTCTCCGCCCTCTCCCATCCATACGCACTGAGGTGACACCAATGTTCTTCGCCCTCTCCCACCCATACGCACTGAGGTGACACCAGTGTTCTCCGCCCTTTCCACCCATTCGCACTGAGGTGACACCAGTGTTCTCTGCCCACTTCCACCCATACGCTCTGAGGTGACACCAGTGTTCTCCGCCCTCTCCCATCCATACGCACTGAGGTGACACCAGTGTTCTCCGCCCTCTCCCACCCATACGCACTGAGGTGACACCAGTGTTCTCCGCCCTCTCCCACCCATACGCACTGAGGTGACACCAGTGTTCTCAAGCCCTCTCCCACCCATACGCACTGAGGTGACACCAGTGTTCTCCGCCCTCTCCCACCCATACGCACTGAGGTGACACCAGTGTTCTCTGCCCTCTCCCACCCATACGCACTGAGGTGACACCAGTGTTCTCCGCCCTCTCCCACCTATGAGCACTGAGGTGACACCAGTGTTCTCTGCCCACTTCCACCCATACGCACTGAGGTGACACCAGTGTTCTCTGCCCACTTCCACCCATACGCACTGAGGTGACACCAGTGTTCTCTGCCCACTTCCACCCATACGCACTGAGGTGACACCAGTGTTCTCTGCCCACTTCCACCCATTCGCACTGAGGTGACACCAGTGTTCTCCGCCCTCTCCCACCCATACGCACTGAGGGGACACCAGTGTTCTCTGCCCACTTCCACCCATACGCACTGAGGTGACACCAGTGTTCTCCGCCCTCTCCCACCCATACGCACTGAGGTGATACCAGTGTTCACCACCCTCTCCCACCCATATGCACTGAGGTGGCACCAGTGTTCTCTGCCCTCTCCCACCCATACGCACTGAGGTGACACCAGTGTTCTCCACCCTCTCCCACCCATACGCACTGAGGTGACACCAGTGTTCTCCGCCGTCTCCCACCCATACGCACTGAGGTGACACCAGTGTTCTCCGCCCTCTCCCGCCCATTCGCACTGAGGTGACACCAGTGTTCTCTGCCCACTTCCACCCATACGCACTGAGGTGACACCAGTGTTCTCTGCCCACTTCCACCCATACGCACTGAGGTGACACCAGTGTTCTCCGCCCTCTCCCACCCATACGCACTGAGGTGACACCAGTGTTCTCCGCCCTCTCCCACCCATACGCACTGAGGTGACACCAGTGTTCTCCGCCCACTTCCACCCATACGCACTGAGGTGACACCAGTGTTCTCCGCCTTCTCCCACCCATACGCACTGAGGTGACACTAGTGTTCTCCGCCCTCTTCCACCCATACGCAATGAGGTGACACCAGTGTTCTCCGCCCTCTCCCACCCATACGCACTGAGGTGACACTAGTGTTCTCTGCCCTCTCCCACCCATACGCACTGAGGTGACACCAGTGTTCTCCGGCCTCTCCCACCCATACGCACTGAGGTGACACCAGTGTTCTCTGCCCACTTCCACCCATACGCACTGAGGTGATACCAGTGTTCTCTGCCCACTTCCACCCATATGCACTGAGGTGACACCGGTGTTCTCCGCCCTCTCCCACCCGTTCGCACTGAGGTGACACCAGTGTTCTCCGCCCTCTCCCACCCATACGCACTGAGGTGACACCAGTGTTCTCCACCCTCTCCCACCCATACGCACTGAGGTGACACCAGTGTTCTCCGCCCTCTCCCACCCATACGCACTGAGGTGATACCAGTGTTCCCCACCCTCTACCACCCATACGCACTGAGGTGACACCAGTGTTCTCCGCCCTCTCCCACCCATACGCACTGAGGTGACACCAGTGTTCTCCACCCTCTCCCACCCATACGCACTGAGGTGACACCAGTGTTCTCTGCCCACTTCCACCCATACGCACTGAGGTGACACCAGTGTTCTCCGCCCTCTCCCACCCATACGCACTGAGGTGACACCAGTGTTCTCCGCCCTCTCCCACCCATACGCACTGAGGTGACACCAGTGTTCTCTGCCCACTTCCACCCATACGCACTGAGGTGACACCAGTGTTCTCCGCCCTCTCCCACCCATTCGCACTGAGGTGACACCAGTGTTCTCTGCCCACTTCCACCCATACGCACTGAGGTGACACCAGTGTTCTCCGCCCTCTCCCACCCATACGCACTGAGGTGACACCAGTGTTCTCCGCCCTCTTCCACCCATACGCACTGAGATGACACCAGTGTTCTCCGCCCTCTCCCACCCATACGCACTGAGGTGACACCAGTGTTCTCCGCCCTCTCCCACCCATACGCACTGAGGTGACACCAGTGTTCTCCGCCCACTTCCACCCATACGCACTGAGGTGACACCAGTGTTCTCCGCCTTCTCCCACCCATACGCACTGAGGTGACACCAGTGTTCTCTGCCCACTCCCACCCATACGCACTGAGGTGACACCAGTGTTCTCCGCCCTCTCCCACCCATTCGCACTGAGGTGACACCAGTGTTCTCTGCCCACTTCCACCCATACGCACTGAGGTGACACCAGTGTTCTCCGCCCTCTCCCACCCATACGCACTGAGGTGACACCAGTGTTCTCCGCCCTCTTCCACCCATACGCACTGAGATGACACCAGTGTTCTCCGCCCTCTCCCACCCATACGCACTGAGGTGACACCAGTGTTCTCCGCCCTCTCCCACCCATACGCACTGAGGTGACACCAGTGTTCTCCGCCCACTTTCACCCATACGCACTGAGGTGACACCAGTGTTCTCCGCCTTCTCCCACCCATACGCACTGAGGTGACACCAGTGTTCTCCGCTCTCTTCCACCCATACGCACTGAGGTGACACCAGTGTTCTCCGCCCTCTCCCACCCATACGCACTGAGGTGACACCAGTGTTCTCCGCCCTCTCCCACCCATACGCACAGAGGTGACACCAGTGTTCTTCGCCATCTTCCACCCATACGCACTGAGGTGACACCAGTGTTCTCCGCCCTCTCCCACCCATACGCACTGAGGTGACACCAGTGTTCTCCACCCTCTCCCACCCATACGCACTGAGGTGACACCAGTGTTCTCCGCTCTCTTCCACCCATACGCACTGAGGTGACACCAGTGTTCTCCGCCCTCTCCCATCCATACGCACTGAGGTGACACCAGTGTTCTCCGCCCTCTCCCACCCATACGCACTGAGGTGACACCAGTGTTCTCCGCCCTCTCCCACCCATACGCACTGAGGTGACACCAGAGTTCTCCGCCCTCTCCCACCCATACGCACTGAGGTGACACCAGTGTTCTCCACCCTCTCCCACCCATACGCACTGAGGTGACACCAGTGTTCTCCGCCCTCTCCCACCCATACGCACTGAGGTGATACCAGTGTTCCCCACCCTCTACCACCCATACGCACTGAGGTGACACCAGTGTTCTCCGCCCTCTCCCACCCATACGCACTGAGGTGACACCAGTGTTCTCCACCCTCTCCCACCCATACGCACTGAGGTGACACCAGTGTTCTCTGCCCTCTCCCACCTGTGAGCACTGAGGTGACACCAGTGTTCTCCGCCCTCTCCCACCTGTGAGCACTAAGGTGACACCAGTGTTCTCTGCCCTCTCCCACCCATACGCACTGAGGTGACACCAGTGTTCTCCGCCCTCTCCCACCCATACGCACTGAGGTGACACCAGTGTTCTCCGCCCTCTCTGACCTGTGAGCACTGAGGTGACACCAGTGTTCTCCGCCCTCTCCCACCCATACGCACTGAGGTGACACCAGTGTTCTCTGCCCTCTTCCACCCATACGCACTGAGGTGACACCAGTGTTCTCCGCCCTCTCCCACCCATACGCACTGAGGTGACACCAATGTTCTTCGCCCTCTCCCACCCATACGCACTGAGGTGACACCAGTGTTCTCCGCCCTCTCCCACCCATACGCACTGAGGTGACACCAGTGTTCTCCGCCCACTTTCACCCATACGCACTGAGGTGACACCAGTGTTCTCCGCCCTCTCCCACCCATACGCACTGAGGTGACACCAGTGTTCTCCGCCCTCTCCCACCCATACGCACTGAGGTGACACCAGTGTTCTCCGCCCACTTTCACCCATACGCACTGAGGTGACACCTGTGTTCTCCGCCTTCTCCCACCCATACGCACTGAGGTGACACCAGTGTTCTCCGCTCTCTTCCACCCATACGCACTGAGGTGACACCAGTGTTCTCCGCCCTCTCCCACCCATACGCACTGAGGTGACACCAGTGTTCTCCGCCCTCTCCCACCCATACGCACAGAGGTGACACCAGTGTTCTTCGCCATCTTCCACCCATACGCACTGAGGTGACACCAGTGTTCTCCGCCCTCTCCCACCCATACGCACTGAGGTGACACCAGTGTTCTCCACCCTCTCCCACCCATACGCACTGAGGTGACACCAGTGTTCTCCGCTCTCTTCCACCCATACGCACTGAGGTGACACCAGTGTTCTCCGCCCTCTCCCATCCATACGCACTGAGGTGACACCAGTGTTCTCCGCCCTCTCCCACCCATACGCACTGAGGTGACACCAGTGTTCTCCGCCCTCTCCCACCCATACGCACTGAGGTGACACCAGAGTTCTCCGCCCTCTCCCACCCATACGCACTGAGGTGACACCAGTGTTCTCCACCCTCTCCCACCCATACGCACTGAGGTGACACCAGTGTTCTCCGCCCTCTCCCACCCATACGCACTGAGGTGATACCAGTGTTCCCCACCCTCTACCACCCATACGCACTGAGGTGACACCAGTGTTCTCCGCCCTCTCCCACCCATACGCACTGAGGTGACACCAGTGTTCTCCACCCTCTCCCACCCATACGCACTGAGGTGACACCAGTGTTCTCTGCCCTCTCCCACCTGTGAGCACTGAGGTGACACCAGTGTTCTCCGCCCTCTCCCACCTGTGAGCACTAAGGTGACACCAGTGTTCTCTGCCCTCTCCCACCCATACGCACTGAGGTGACACCAGTGTTCTCCGCCCTCTCCCACCCATACGCACTGAGGTGACACCAGTGTTCTCCGCCCTCTCCGACCTGTGAGCACTGAGGTGACACCAGTGTTCTCCGCCCTCTCCCACCCATACGCACTGAGGTGACACCAGTGTTCTCTGCCCTCTTCCACCCATACGCACTGAGGTGACACCAGTGTTCTCCGCCCTCTCCCATCCATACGCACTGAGGTGACACCAATGTTCTTCGCCCTCTCCCACCCATACGCACTGAGGTGACACCAGTGTTCTCCGCCCTTTCCACCCATTCGCACTGAGGTGACACCAGTGTTCTCTGCCCACTTCCACCCATACGCTCTGAGGTGACACCAGTGTTCTCCGCCCTCTCCCATCCATACGCACTGAGGTGACACCAGTGTTCTCCGCCCTCTCCCACCCATACGCACTGAGGTGACAACAGTGTTCTCCGCCCTCTCCCACCCATACGCACTGAGGTGACACCAGTGTTCTCAAGCCCTCTCCCACCCATACGCACTGAGGTGACACCAGTGTTCTCCGCCCTCTCCCACCCATACGCACTGAGGTGACACCAGTGTTCTCTGCCCTCTCCCACCCATACGCACTGAGGTGACACCAGTGTTCTCCGCCCTCTCCCACCTATGAGCACTGAGGTGACACCAGTGTTCTCTGCCCACTTCCACCCATACGCACTGAGGTGACACCAGTGTTCTCTGCCCACTTCCACCCATACGCACTGAGGTGACACCAGTGTTCTCTGCCCACTTCCACCCATACGCACTGAGGTGACACCAGTGTTCTCTGCCCACTTCCACCCATTCGCACTGAGGTGACACCAGTGTTCTCCGCCCTCTCCCACCCATACGCACTGAGGGGACACCAGTGTTCTCTGCCCACTTCCACCCATACGCACTGAGGTGACACCAGTGTTCTCCGCCCTCTCCCACCCATACGCACTGAGGTGATACCAGTGTTCACCACCCTCTCCCACCCATATGCACTGAGGTGGCACCAGTGTTCTCTGCCCTCTCCCACCCATACGCACTGAGGTGACACCAGTGTTCTCCACCCTCTCCCACCCATACGCACTGAGGTGACACCAGTGTTCTCCGCCGTCTCCCACCCATACGCACTGAGGTGACACCAGTGTTCTCCGCCCTCTCCCGCCCATTCGCACTGAGGTGACACCAGTGTTCTCTGCCCACTTCCACCCATACGCACTGAGGTGACACCAGTGTTCTCTGCCCACTTCCACCCATACGCACTGAGGTGACACCAGTGTTCTCCGCCCTCTCCCACCCATACGCACTGAGGTGACACCAGTGTTCTCCGCCCTCTCCCACCCATACGCACTGAGGTGACACCAGTGTTCTCCGCCCACTTCCACCCATACGCACTGAGGTGACACCAGTGTTCTCCGCCTTCTCCCACCCATACGCACTGAGGTGACACTAGTGTTCTCCGCCCTCTTCCACCCATACGCAATGAGGTGACACCAGTGTTCTCCGCCCTCTCCCACCCATACGCACTGAGGTGACACTAGTGTTCTCTGCCCTCTCCCACCCATACGCACTGAGGTGACACCAGTGTTCTCCGGCCTCTCCCACCCATACGCACTGAGGTGACACCAGTGTTCTCTGCCCACTTCCACCCATACGCACTGAGGTGATACCAGTGTTCTCTGCCCACTTCCACCCATATGCACTGAGGTGACACCGGTGTTCTCCGCCCTCTCCCACCCGTTCGCACTGAGGTGACACCAGTGTTCTCCGCCCTCTCCCACCCATACGCACTGAGGTGACACCAGTGTTCTCCACCCTCTCCCACCCATACGCACTGAGGTGACACCAGTGTTCTCCGCCCTCTCCCACCCATACGCACTGAGGTGATACCAGTGTTCCCCACCCTCTACCACCCATACGCACTGAGGTGACACCAGTGTTCTCCGCCCTCTCCCACCCATACGCACTGAGGTGACACCAGTGTTCTCCGCCCTCTCCCACCCATACGCACTGAGGTGACACCAGTGTTCTCCGCCCTCTCCCACCCATACGCACAGAGGTGACACCAGTGTTCTTCGCCCTCTTCCACCCATACGCACTGAGGTGACACCAGTGTTCTCCGCCCTCTCCCACCCATACGCACTGAGGTGACACCAGTGTTCTCCACCCTCTCCCACCCATACGCACTGAGGTGACACCAGTGTTCTCCGCTCTCTTCCACCCATACGGACTGAGGTGACACCAGTGTTCTCCGCCCTCTCCCATCCATACGCACTGAGGTGACACCAGTGTTCTCCGCCCTCTCCCACCCATACGCACTGAGGTGACACCAGTGTTCTCCGCCCTCTCCCACCCATACGCATTGAGGTGACACCAGTGTTCTCCGCCCTCTCCCACCCATACGCACTGAGGTGACACCAGTGTTCTCCACCCTCTCCCACCCATACGCACTGAGGTGACACCAGTGTTCTCCGCCCTCTCCCACCCATACGCACTGAGGTGATACCAGTGTTCCCCACCCTCTACCACCCATACGCACTGAGGTGACACCAGTGTTCTCCGCCCTCTCCCACCCATACGCACTGAGGTGACACCAGTGTTCTCCACCCTCTCCCACCCATACGCACTGAGGTGACACCAGTGTTCTCTGCCCTCTCCCACCTGTGAGCACTGAGGTGACACCAGTGTTCTCCGCCCTCTCCCACCTGTGAGCACTAAGGTGACACCAGTGTTCTCTGCCCTCTCCCACCCATACGCACTGAGGTGACACCAGTGTTCTCCGCCCTCTCCCACCCATACGCACTGAGGTGACACCAGTGTTCTCCGCCCTCTCCGACCTGTGAGCACTGAGGTGACACCAGTGTTCTCCGCCCTCTCCCACCCATACGCACTGAGGTGACACCAGTGTTCTCTGCCCTCTTCCACCCATACGCACTGAGGTGACACCAGTGTTCTCCGCCCTCTCCCACCCATACGCACTGAGGTGACACCAATGTTCTCCGCCCTCTCCCACCCATACGCACTGAGGTGACACCAGTGTTCTCCGCCCTTTCCACCCATTCGCACTGAGGTTACACCAGTGTTCTCTGCCCACTTCCACCCATACGCTCTGAGGTGACACCAGTGTTCTCCGCCCTCTCCCACCCATACGCACTGAGGTGACACCAGTGTTCTCCGCCCTCTCCCACCCATACGCACTGAGGTGACACCAGTGTTCTCCGCCCTCTCCCACCCATACGCACTGAGGTGACACCAGTGTTCTCCGCCCTCTCCCACCCATACGCACTGAGGTGACACCAGTGTTCTCTGCCCTCTCCCACCCATACGCACTGAGGTGACACCAGTGTTCTCCGCCCTCTCCCACCTATGAGCACTGAGGTGACACCAGTGTTCTCTGCCCACTTCCACCCATACGCACTGAGGTGACACCAGTGTTCTCTGCCCACTTCCACCCATACGCACTGAGGTGACACCAGTGTTCTCTGCCCACTTCCACCCATACGCACTGAGGTGACACCAGTGTTCTCTGCCCACTTCCACCCATTCGCACTGAGGTGACACCAGTGTTCTCCGCCCTCTCCCACCCATACGCACTGAGGGGACACCAGTGTTCTCTGCCCACTTCCACCCATACGCACTGAGGTGACACCAGTGTTCTCCGCCCTCTCCCACCCATACGCACTGAGGTGACACCAGTGTTCTCCGCCCTCTCCCACCCATACGCACTGAGGTGACACCAGTGTTCTCCGCCCTCTCCCACCCATACGCACTGAGGTGACACCAGTGTTCTCCGCCCTCTCCCACCCATACGCACTGAGGTGACACCAGTGTTCTCCACCCTCTCCCACCCATACGCACTGAGGTGACACCAGTGTTCTCCGCCCTCTCCCACCCATACGCACTGAGGTGATACCAGTGTTCCCCGCCCTCTACCACCCATACGCACTGAGGTGACACCAGTGTTCTCCGCCCTCTCCCACCCATACGCACTGAGGTGACACCAGTGTTCTCTGCCCTCTCCCACCTGTGAGCACTGAGGTGACACCAGTGTTCTCCGCCCTCTCCCACCTGTGAGCACTAAGGTGACACCAGTGTTCTCTGCCCTCTCCCACCCATACGCACTGAGGTGACACCAGTGTTCTCCGCCCTCTCCCACCCATACGCACTGAGGTGACACCAGTGTTCTCCGCCCTCTACGACCTGTGAGCACTGAGGTGACACCAGTGTTCTCCGCCCTCTCCCACCCATACGCACTGAGGTGACACCAGTGTTCTCTGCCCTCTTCCACCCATACGCACTGAGGTGACACCAGTGTTCTCCGCCCTCTCCCACCCATACGCACTGAGGTGACACCAATGTTCTCCGCCCTCTCCCACCCATACGCACTGAGGTGACACCAGTGTTCTCCGCCCTTTCCACCCATTCGCACTGAGGTGACACCAGTGTTCTCTGCCCACTTCCACCCATACGCTCTGAGGTGACACCAGTGTTCTCCGCCCTCTCCCACCCATACGCACTGAGGTGACACCAGTGTTCTCCGCCCTCTCCCACCCATACGCACTGAGGTGACACCAGTGTTCTCCGCCCTCTCCCACCCATACGCACTGAGGTGACACCAGTGTTCTCCGCCCTCTCCCACCCATACGCACTGAGGTGACACCAGTGTTCTCTGCCCTCTCCCACCCATACGCACTGAGGTGACACCAGTGTTCTCCGCCCTCTCCCACCTATGAGCACTGAGGTGACACCAGTGTTCTCTGCCCACTTCCACCCATACGCACTGTGACACCAGTGTTCTCTGCCCACTTCCACCCATACGCACTGAGGTGACACCAGTGTTCTCTGCCCACTTCCACCCATACGCACTGAGGTGACACCAGTGTTCTCTGCCCACTTCCACCCATTCGCACTGAGGTGACACCAGTGTTCTCCGCCCTCTCCCACCCATACGCACTGAGGGGACACCAGTGTTCTCTGCCCACTTCCACCCATACGCACTGAGGTGACACCAGTGTTCTCCGCCCTCTCCCACCCATACGCACTGAGGTGACACCAGTGTTCTCCGCCCTCTCCCACCCATACGCACTGAGGTGACACCAGTGTTCTCCGCCCTCTCCCACCCATACGCACTGAGGTGACACCAGTGTTCTCCGCCCTCTCCCACCCATACGCACTGAGGTGACACCAGTGTTCTCCGCCCTCTCCCACCCATACGCACTGAGGTGACACCAGTGTTCTCTGCCCTCTCCCACCCATACGCACTGAGGTGACACCAGTGTTCTCCGCCCTCTCCCACCTATGAGCACTGAGGTGACACCAGTGTTCTCTGCCCACTTTCACCCATACGCACTGAGGTGACACCAGTGTTCTCTGCCCACTTCCACCCATACGCACTGAGGTGACACCAGTGTTCTCTGCCCACTTCCACCCATACGCACTGAGGTGACACCAGTGTTCTCTGCCCACTTCCACCCATTCGCACTGAGGTGACACCAGTGTTCTCCGCCCTCTCCCACCCATACGCACTGAGGGGACACCAGTGTTCTCTGCCCACTTCCACCCATACGCACTGAGGTGACACCAGTGTTCTCCGCCCTCTCCCACCCATACGCACTGAGGTGATACCAGTGTTCACCACCCTCTCCCACCCATATGCACTGAGGTGGCACCAGTGTTCTCTGCCCTCTCCCACCCATACGCACTGAGGTGACACCAGTGTTCTCCACCCTCTCCCACCCATACGCACTGAGGTGACACCAGTGTTCTCCGCCGTCTCCCACCCATACGCACTGAGGTGACACCAGTGTTCTCCGCCCTCTCCCACCCATTCGCACTGAGGTGACACCAGTGTTCTCTGCCCACTTCCACCCATACGCACTGAGGTGACACCAGTGTTCTCTGCCCACTTCCACCCATACGCACTGAGGTGACACCAGTGTTCTCCGCCCTCTCCCACCCATACGCACTGAGGTGACACCAGTGTTCTCCGCCCTCTCCCACCCATACGCACTGAGGTGACACCAGTGTTCTCCGCCCACTTCCACCCATATGCACTGAGGTGACACCAGTGTTCTCCGCCTTCTCCCACCCATACGCAATGAGGTGACACTAGTGTTCTCCGCCCTCTTCCACCCATACGCAATGAGGTGACACCAGTGTTCTCCGCCCTCTCCCACCCATACGCACTGAGGTGACACTAGTGTTCTCTGCCCTCTCCCACCCATACGCACTGAGGTGACACCAGTGTTCTCCGGCCTCTCCCACCCATACGCACTGAGGTGACACCAGTGTTCTCTGCCCACTTCCACCCATACGCACTGAGGTGATACCAGTGTTCTCTGCCCACTTCCACCCATACGCACTGAGGTGACACCAGTGTTCTCCGCCCTCTCCCACCCATACGCACTGAGGTGACACCAGTGTTCTCCGCCCTCTCCCACCCATACGCACTGAGGTGACACCAGTGTTCTCCGCCCTCTCCCACCCATACGCACTGAGGTGACACCAGTGTTCTCTGCCCACTTCCACCCATATGCACTGAGGTGACACCGGTGTTCTCCGCCCTCTCCCACCCGTTCGCACTGAGGTGACACCAGTGTTCTCCACCCTCTCCCACCCATACGCACTGAGGTGACACCAGTGTTCTCCGCCCTCTCCCACCCATACGCACTGAGGTGACACCAGTGTTCTCCGCCCTCTCCCACCCATACGCACTGAGGTGACACCAGTGTTCTCCGCCCTCTCCCACCCATTCGCACTGAGGTGACACCAGTGTTCTCTGCCCACTTCCACCCATACGCACTGAGGTGACACCAGTGTTCTCCGCCCTCTCCCACCCATACGCACTGAGGTGACACCAGTGTTCTCCGCCCTCTCCCACCCATACGCACTGAGGTGACACCAGTGTTCTCCGCCCTCTCCCACCCATTCGCACTGAGGTGACACCAGTGTTCTCTGCCCACTTCCACCCATACGCACTGAGGTGACACCAGTGTTCTCTGCCCTCTCCCACCCATACGCACTGAGGTGACACCAGTGTTCTCCGCCCTCTCCCACCCATACGCACTGAGGTGACACCAGTGTTCTCCGCCATCTCCCACCCATTCGCACTGAGGTGACACCAGTGTTCTCTGCCCACTTCCACCCATACGCACTGAGGTGACACCAGTGTTCTCTGCCCACTTCCACCCATACGCACTGAGGTGACACCAGTGTTCTCCGCCCTCTCCCACCCATACGCACTGAGGTGACACCAGTGTTCTCTGCCCACTTCCACCAATACGCACTGAGGTGACACCAGTGTTCTCCGCCCTCTCCCACCCATTCGCACTGAGGTGACACCAGTGTTCTCCGCCCACTTCCACCCATACGCACTGAGGTGACACCAGTGTTCCCCGCCCTCTCCCACCCATACGCACTGAGGTGACACCAGTGTTCTCCGCCCTCTCCCACCCATACGCACTGAGGTGACACCAGTGTTCTCCGCCCTCTCCCACCCATTCGCACTGAGGTGACACCAGTGTTCTCTGCCCACTTCCACCCATACGCACTGAGGTGACACCAGTGTTCTCCGCCCTCTCCCACCCATACGCACTGAGGTGACACCAGTGTTCTCCGCCCACTTCCACCCATACGCACTGAGATGACACCAGTGTTCTCCGCCCTCTCCCACCAATACGCACTGAGGTGACACCAGTGTTCTCCGCCCTCTCCCACCCATACGCACTGAGGTGACACCAGTGTTCTCCGCCCACTTCCACCCATACGCACTGAGGTGACACCACTGTTCTCCGCCTTCTCCCACCCATACGCACTGAGGTGACACCAGTGTTCTCCGCTGTCTTCCACCCATACGCACTGAGGTGACACCAGTGTTCTCCGCCCTCTCCCACCCATACGCACTGAGGTGACACCAGTGTTCTCCGCCCTCTTCCACCCATACGCACAGAGGTGACACCAGTGTTCTCCGCCCTCTCCCACCCATACGCACTGAGGTGACACCAGTGTTCTCCGCCCACTTCCACCCATACGCACTGAGGTGACACCAGTGTTCTCCGCCTTCTCCCACCCATACGCACTGAGGTGACACCAGTGTTCTTCGCCCTCTTCCACCCATACGCACTGAGGTGACACCAGTGTTCTCCGCCCTCTCCCACCCATACGCACTGAGGTGACAAGTGTTCTCTGCCCTCTCCCACCCATACACACTGAGGTGACACCAGTGTTCTCTGCCCTCTCCCACCCATACGCACTGAGGTGACACCAGTGTTCTCCGCCCTCTCCCACCCATACGCACTGAGGTGACACCAGTGTTCTCTGCCCACTTCCACCCATACGCACTGAGGTGATACCAGTGTTCTCTGCCCACTTCCACCCATACGCACTGAGGTGATACCAGTGTTCTCCGCCCTCTCCCACCCATACGCACTGAGGTGACACCAGTGTTCTCCGCCCTCTCCCACCCATACGCACTGAGGTGACACCAGTGTTCTCCGCCCTCTCCCACCTATACGCACTGAGGTGACACCAGTGTTCTCTGCCCACTTCCACCCATACGCACTGAGGTGACACCAGTGTTCTCCGCCCTCTCCCACCTGTGAGCACTGAGGTGACACCAGTGTTCTCTGCCCACTTCCACCCATACGCACTGAGGTGACACCAGTGTTCTCTGCCCACTTCCACCCATACGCACTGAGGTGACACCAGTTTTCTCCGCCCTCTCCCACCCATACACACTGAGGTGACACCAGTGTTCTCCGCCATCTCCCACCCATACGCACTGAGGTGACACCAGTGTTCTCCGCCCACTTCCACCCATACGCACTGAGGTGACACCAGTGTTCTCCGCCTTCTCCCACCCATACGCACTGAGGTGACACTAGTGTTCTCCGCCCTCTTCCACCCGTACGCACTGAGGTGACACCAGTGTTCTCCGCCCTCTCCCACCCATACGCACTGAGGTGACACCAGTGTTCTCTGCCCTCTCCCACCCATACGCACTGAGGTGACACCAGTGTTCTCCGCCCTCTCCCACCCATACGCACTGAGGTGATACCAGTGTTCTCTGCCCACTTCCACCCATACGCACTGAGGTGATACCAGTGTTCTCTGCCCACTTCCACCCATACGCACTGAGGTGACACCAGTGTTCTCCGTCCTCTCCCACCCATATGCACTGAGGTGACACCAGTGTTCTCCGCCCTCTCCCACCCATACGCACTGAGGTGACACCAGTGTTCTCTGCCCACTTCCACCCATACGCACTGAGGTGATACCAGTGTTCTCTGCCCACTTCCACCCATACGCACTGAGGTGACACCAGTGTTCTCCGTCCTCTCCCACCCATATGCACTGAGGTGACACCAGTGTTCTCCGCCCTCTCCCACCCATACGCACTGAGGTGACACCAGTGTTCTCTGCCCACTTCCACCCATATGCAGAGGTGACACCGGTGTTCTCCGCCCTCTCCCACCCGTTCGCACTGAGGTGACACCAGTGTTCTCCGCCCTCTCCCACCCATACGCACTGAGGTGACACCAGTGTTCTCTGCCCTCTCCCACCCATGCGCACTGAGGTGACACCAGTGTTCTCCACCCTCTCCCACCCATACGCACTGAGGTGACACCAGTGTTCTCCGCCCTCTCCCACCCATTCGCACTGAGGTGACACCAGTGTTCTCTGCCCACTTCCACCCATACGCACTGAGGTGACACCAGTGTTCTCCGCCCTCTCCCACCCATACGCACTGAGGTGACACCAGTGTTCTCCGCCCTCTCCCACCCATACGCACTGAGGTGACACCAGTGTTCTCCGCTCTCTTCCACCCATACGCACTGAGGTGACACCAGTGTTCTCCGCCCTCTCCCACCCATACGCACTGAGGTGACACCAGTGTTCTCCGCCCTCTCCCACCCATACGCACTGAGGTGACACCAGTGTTCTCCGCCCTCTTCCACCCATACGCAATGAGGTGACACCAGTGTTCTCCGCCCTCTTCCACCCATACGCAATGAGGTGACACCAGTGTTCTCCGCCCACTTCCACCCATACGCACTGAGGTGACACCAGTGTTCTCCGCCCACTTCCACCCATACGCACTGAGGTGACACCAGTGTTCTCCGCCTTCTCCCACCTATACGCACTGAGGTGACACCAGTGTTCTCCGCCCTCTTCCACCCATACGCACTGAGGTGACACCAGTGTTCTCCGCCCTCTCCCACCCATACGCACTGAGGTGACACCAGTGTTCTCTGCCCTCTCCCACCCATACGCACTGAGGTGACACCAGTGTTCTCCGCCCTCTCCCACCCATACGCACTGAGGTGATACCAGTGTTCTCCGCCCTCTCCCACCCATACGCACTGAGGTGACACCAGTGTTCTCTGCCCACTTCCACCCATACGCACTGAGGTGATACCAGTGTTCTCTGCCCACTTCCACCCATACGCACTGAGGTGACACCAGTGTTCTCCGCCCTCTCCCACCCATACGCACTGAGGTGACACCAGTGTTCTCTGCCCACTTCCACCCATATGCACTGAGGTGACACCGGTGTTCTCCGCCCTCTCCCACCCGTTCGCACTGAGGTGACACCAGTGTTCTCCGCCCTCTCCCACCCATACGCACTGAGGTGACACCAGTGTTCTCTGCCCTCTCCCACCAATGCGCACTGAGGTGACACCAGTGTTCTCCACCCTCTCCCACCCATACGCACTGAGGTGACACCAGTGTTCTCCGCCCTCTCCCACCCATACGCACTGAGGTAACACCAGTGTTCTCCGCCCACTTCCACCCATACGCACTGAGGTGACACCAGTGTTCTCCGCCTTCTCCCACCCATACGCACTGAGGTGACACCAGTGTTCTCCGCCCTCTTCCACCCATACGCACTGAGGTGACACCAGTGTTCTCCGCCCTCTCCCACCCATACGCACTGAGGTGACACCAGTGTTCTCTGCCCTCTCCCACCCATACGCACTGAGGTGACACCAGTGTTCTCCGCCCTCTCCCACCCATACGCACTGAGGTGACACCAGTGTTCTCTGCCCACTTCCACCCATACGCACTGAGGTGATACCAGTGTTCTCTGCCCACTTCCACCCATACGCACTGAGGTGACACCAGTGTTCTCCGCCCTCTCCCACCCATACGCACTGAGGTGACACCAGTGTTCTCTGGCCTTTCCCACCCATACGCACTGAGGTGACACCAGTGTTCTCCGCCCTCTCCCACCCATACGCACTGAGGTGACACCAGTGTTCTCTGCCCACTTCCACCCATACGCACTGAGGTGATACCAGTGTTCTCTGCCCACTTCCACCCATACGCACTGAGGTGACACCAGTGTTCTCCGCCCTCTCCCACCCATACGCACTGAGGTGACACCAGTGTTCTCTGCCCACTTCCACCCATATGCACTGAGGTGACACCGGTGTTCTCCGCCCTCTCCCACCCGTTCGCACTGAGGTGACACCAGTGTTCTCCGCCCTCTCCCACCCATACGCACTGAGGTGACACCAGTGTTCTCTGCCCTCTCCCACCCATACGCACTGAGGTGACACCAGTGTTCTCCGCCCTCTCCCACCCATACGCACTGAGGTGACACCAGTGTTCTCTGCCCACTTCCACCCATACGCACTGAGGTGATACCAGTGTTCTCTGCCCACTTCCACCCATACGCACTGAGGTGACACCAGTGTTCTCCGCCCTCTAACCCATATGCACTGAGGTGACACCAGTGTTCTCCGCCCTCTCCCACCCATACGCACTGAGGTGACACCAGTGTTCTCTGCCCACTTCCACCCATATGCACTGAGGTGACACCGGTGTTCTCCGCCCTCTCCCACCCGTTCGCACTGAGGTGACACCAGTGTTCTCCGCCCTCTCCCACCCATACGCACTGAGGTGACACCAGTGTTCTCTGCCCTCTCCCACCCATGCGCACTGAGGTGACACCAGTGTTCTCCACCCTCTCCCACCCATACGCACTGAGGTGACACCAGTGTTCTCCGCCCTCTCCCACCCATTCGCACTGAGGTGACACCAGTGTTCTCTGCCCACTTCCACCCATACGCACTGAGGTGACACCAGTGTTCTCCGCCCTCTCCCACCCATACGCACTGAGGTGACACCAGTGTTCTCCGCCCTCTCCCACCCATACGCACTGAGGTGACACCAGTGTTCTCCGCTCTCTTCCACCCATACGCACTGAGGTGACACCAGTGTTCTCCGCCCTCTCCCACCCATACGCACTGAGGTGACACCAGTGTTCTCCGCCCTCTCCCACCCATACGCACTGAGGTGACACCAGTGTTCTCCGCCCTCTTCCACCCATACGCAATGAGGTGACACCAGTGTTCTCCGCCCTCTTCCACCCATACGCAATGAGGTGACACCAATGTTCTCCGCCCTCTCCCACCCATACGCACTGAGGTGACACCAGTGTTCTCCGCCCACTTCCACCCATACGCACTGAGGTGACACCAGTGTTCTCCGCCTTCTCCCACCCATACGCACTGAGGTGACACCAGTGGTCTCCGCCCTCTTCCACCCATACGCACTGAGGTGACACCAGTGTTCTCCGCCCTCTCCCACCCATACGCACTGAGGTGACACCAGTGTTCTCTGCCCTCTCCCACCCATACGCACTGAGGTGACACCAGTGTTCTCCGCCCTCTCCCACCCATACGCACTGAGGTGATACCAGTGTTCTCCGCCCTCTCCCACCCATACGCACTGAGGTGACACCAGTGTTCTCCGCCCTCTCCCACCCATTCGCACTGAGGTGACACCAGTGTTCTCTGCCCACTTCCACCCATACGCACTGAGGTGACACCAGTGTTCTCTGCCCTCTCCCACCCATACGCACTGAGGTGACACCAGTGTTCTCCGCCCTCTCCCACCCATACGCACTGAGGTGACACCAGTGTTCTCCGCCATCTCCCACCCATTCGCACTGAGGTGACACCAGTGTTCTCTGCCCACTTCCACCCATACGCACTGAGGTGACACCAGTGTTCTCTGCCCACTTCCACCCATACGCACTGAGGTGACACCAGTGTTCTCCGCCCTCTCCCACCCATACGCACTGAGGTGACACCAGTGTTCTCTGCCCACTTCCACCAATACGCACTGAGGTGACACCAGTGTTCTCCGCCCTCTCCCACCCATTCGCACTGAGGTGACACCAGTGTTCTCCGCCCACTTCCACCAATACGCACTGAGGTGACACCAGTGTTCCCCGCCCTCTCCCACCCATACGCACTGAGGTGACACCAGTGTTCTCCGCCCTCTCCCACCCATACGCACTGAGGTGACACCAGTGTTCTCCGCCCTCTCCCACCCATTCGCACTGAGGTGACACCAGTGTTCTCTGCCCACTTCCACCCATACGCACTGAGGTGACACCAGTGTTCTCCGCCCTCTCCCACCCATACGCACTGAGGTGACACCAGTGTTCTCCGCCCACTTCCACCCATACGCACTGAGATGACACCAGTGTTCTCCGCCCTCTCCCACCAATACGCACTGAGGTGACACCAGTGTTCTCCGCCCTCTCCCACCCATACGCACTGAGGTGACACCAGTGTTCTCCGCCCACTTCCACCCATACGCACTGAGGTGACACCACTGTTCTCCGCCTTCTCCCACCCATACGCACTGAGGTGACACCAGTGTTCTCCGCTGTCTTCCACCCATACGCACTGAGGTGACACCAGTGTTCTCCGCCCTCTCCCACCCATACGCACTGAGGTGACACCAGTGTTCTCCGCCCTCTTCCACCCATACGCACAGAGGTGACACCAGTGTTCTCCGCCCTCTCCCACCCATACGCACTGAGGTGACACCAGTGTTCTCCGCCCACTTCCACCCATACGCACTGAGGTGACACCAGTGTTCTCCGCCTTCTCCCACCCATACGCACTGAGGTGACACCAGTGTTCTTCGCCCTCTTCCACCCATACGCACTGAGGTGACACCAGTGTTCTCCGCCCTCTCCCACCCATACGCACTGAGGTGACAAGTGTTCTCTGCCCTCTCCCACCCATACACACTGAGGTGACACCAGTGTTCTCTGCCCTCTCCCACCCATACGCACTGAGGTGACACCAGTGTTCTCCGCCCTCTCCCACCCATACGCACTGAGGTGACACCAGTGTTCTCTGCCCACTTCCACCCATACGCACTGAGGTGATACCAGTGTTCTCTGCCCACTTCCACCCATACGCACTGAGGTGATACCAGTGTTCTCCGCCCTCTCCCACCCATACGCACTGAGGTGACACCAGTGTTCTCCGCCCTCTCCCACCCATACGCACTGAGGTGACACCAGTGTTCTCCGCCCTCTCCCACCTATACGCACTGAGGTGACACCAGTGTTCTCTGCCCACTTCCACCCATACGCACTGAGGTGACACCAGTGTTCTCCGCCCTCTCCCACCTGTGAGCACTGAGGTGACACCAGTGTTCTCTGCCCACTTCCACCCATACGCACTGAGGTGACACCAGTGTTCTCTGCCCACTTCCACCCATACGCACTGAGGTGACACCAGTTTTCTCCGCCCTCTCCCACCCATACGCACTGAGGTGACACCAGTGTTCTCCGCCCTCTCCCACCCATACGCACTGAGGTGACACCAGTGTTCTCCGCCCACTTCCACCCATACGCACTGAGGTGACACCAGTGTTCTCCGCCTTCTCCCACCCATACGCACTGAGGTGACACTAGTGTTCTCCGCCCTCTTCCACCCGTACGCACTGAGGTGACACCAGTGTTCTCCGCCCTCTCCCACCCATACGCACTGAGGTGACACCAGTGTTCTCTGCCCTCTCCCACCCATACGCACTGAGGTGACACCAGTGTTCTCCGCCCTCTCCCACCCATACGCACTGAGGTGACACCAGTGTTCTCTGCCCACTTCCACCCATACGCACTGAGGTGATACCAGTGTTCTCTGCCCACTTCCACCCATACGCACTGAGGTGACACCAGTGTTCTCCGTCCTCTCCCACCCATATGCACTGAGGTGACACCAGTGTTCTCCGCCCTCTCCCACCCATACGCACTGAGGTGACACCAGTGTTCTCTGCCCACTTCCACCCATATGCAGAGGTGACACCGGTGTTCTCCGCCCTCTCCCACCCGTTCGCACTGAGGTGACACCAGTGTTCTCCGCCCTCTCCCACCCATACGCACTGAGGTGACACCAGTGTTCTCTGCCCTCTCCCACCCATGCGCACTGAGGTGACACCAGTGTTCTCCACCCTCTCCCACCCATACGCACTGAGGTGACACCAGTGTTCTCCGCCCTCTCCCACCCATTCGCACTGAGGTGACACCAGTGTTCTCTGCCCACTTCCACCCATACGCACTGAGGTGACACCAGTGTTCTCCGCCCTCTCCCACCCATACGCACTGAGGTGACACCAGTGTTCTCCGCCCTCTCCCACCCATACGCACTGAGGTGACACCAGTGTTCTCCGCTCTCTTCCACCCATACGCACTGAGGTGACACCAGTGTTCTCCGCCCTCTCCCACCCATACGCACTGAGGTGACACCAGTGTTCTCCGCCCTCTCCCACCCATACGCACTGAGGTGACACCAGTGTTCTCCGCCCTCTTCCACCCATACGCAATGAGGTGACACCAGTGTTCTCCGCCCTCTTCCACCCATACGCAATGAGGTGACACCAGTGTTCTCCGCCCACTTCCACCCATACGCACTGAGGTGACACCAGTGTTCTCCGCCCACTTCCACCCATACGCACTGAGGTGACACCAGTGTTCTCCGCCTTCTCCCACCCATACGCACTGAGGTGACACCAGTGTTCTCCGCCCTCTTCCACCCATACGCACTGAGGTGACACCAGTGTTCTCCGCCCTCTCCCACCCATACGCACTGAGGTGACACCAGTGTTCTCTGCCCTCTCCCACCCATACGCACTGAGGTGACACCAGTGTTCTCCGCCCTCTCCCACCCATACGCACTGAGGTGATACCAGTGTTCTCCGCCCTCTCCCACCCATACGCACTGAGGTGACACCAGTGTTCTCTGCCCACTTCCACCCATACGCACTGAGGTGATACCAGTGTTCTCTGCCCACTTCCACCCATACGCACTGAGGTGACACCAGTGTTCTCCGCCCTCTCCCACCCATACGCACTGAGGTGACACCAGTGTTCTCTGCCCACTTCCACCCATATGCACTGAGGTGACACCGGTGTTCTCCGCCCTCTCCCACCCGTTCGCACTGAGGTGACACCAGTGTTCTCCGCCCTCTCCCACCCATACGCACTGAGGTGACACCAGTGTTCTCTGCCCTCTCCCACCAATGCGCACTGAGGTGACACCAGTGTTCTCCACCCTCTCCCACCCATACGCACTGAGGTGACACCAGTGTTCTCCGCCCTCTCCCACCCATACGCACTGAGGTAACACCAGTGTTCTCCGCCCACTTCCACCCATACGCACTGAGGTGACACCAGTGTTCTCCGCCTTCTCCCACCCATACGCACTGAGGTGACACCAGTGTTCTCCGCCCTCTTCCACCCATACGCACTGAGGTGACACCAGTGTTCTCCGCCCTCTCCCACCCATACGCACTGAGGTGACACCAGTGTTCTCTGCCCTCTCCCACCCATACGCACTGAGGTGACACCAGTGTTCTCCGCCCTCTCCCACCCATACGCACTGAGGTGACACCAGTGTTCTCTGCCCACTTCCACCCATACGCACTGAGGTGATACCAGTGTTCTCTGCCCACTTCCACCCATACGCACTGAGGTGACACCAGTGTTCTCCGCCCTCTCCCACCCATACGCACTGAGGTGACACCAGTGTTCTCCGCCCTCTAACCCATATGCACTGAGGTGACACCAGTGTTCTCCGCCCTCTCCCACCCATACGCACTGAGGTGACACCAGTGTTCTCTGCCCACTTCCACCCATATGCACTGAGGTGACACCGGTGTTCTCCGCCCTCTCCCACCCGTTCGCACTGAGGTGACACCAGTGTTCTCCGCCCTCTCCCACCCATACGCACTGAGGTGACACCAGTGTTCTCTGCCCTCTCCCACCCATGCGCACTGAGGTGACACCAGTGTTCTCCACCCTCTCCCACCCATACGCACTGAGGTGACACCAGTGTTCTCCGCCCTCTCCCACCCATTCGCACTGAGGTGACACCAGTGTTCTCTGCCCACTTCCACCCATACGCACTGAGGTGACACCAGTGTTCTCCGCCCTCTCCCACCCATACGCACTGAGGTGACACCAGTGTTCTCCGCCCTCTCCCACCCATACGCACTGAGGTGACACCAGTGTTCTCCGCTCTCTTCCACCCATACGCACTGAGGTGACACCAGTGTTCTCCGCCCTCTCCCACCCATACGCACTGAGGTGACACCAGTGTTCTCCGCCCTCTCCCACCCATACGCACTGAGGTGACACCAGTGTTCTCCGCCCTCTTCCACCCATACGCAATGAGGTGACACCAGTGTTCTCCGCCCTCTTCCACCCATACGCAATGAGGTGACACCAATGTTCTCCGCCCTCTCCCACCCATACGCACTGAGGTGACACCAGTGTTCTCCGCCCACTTCCACCCATACGCACTGAGGTGACACCAGTGTTCTCCGCCTTCTCCCACCCATACGCACTGAGGTGACACCAGTGTTCTCCGCCCTCTTCCACCCATACGCACTGAGGTGACACCAGTGTTCTCCGCCCTCTCCCACCCATACGCACTGAGGTGACACCAGTGTTCTCTGCCCTCTCCCACCCATACGCACTGAGGTGACACCAGTGTTCTCCGCCCTCTCCCACCCATACGCACTGAGGTGATACCAGTGTTCTCCGCCCTCTCCCACCCATACGCACTGAGGTGACACCAGTGTTCTCTGCCCACTTCCACCCATACGCACTGAGGTGATACCAGTGTTCTCTGCCCACTTCCACCCATACGCACTGAGGTGACACCAGTGTTCTCCGCCCTCTCCCACCCATACGCACTGAGGTGACACCAGTGTTCTCTGCCCACTTCCACCCATATGCACTGAGGTGACACAGGTGTTCTCCGCCCTCTCCCACCCGTTCGCACTGAGGTGACACCAGTGTTCTCCGCCCTCTCCCACCCATACGCACTGAGGTGACACCAGTGTTCTCTGCCCTCTCCCACCCATGCGCACTGAGGTGACACCAGTGTTCTCCACCCTCTCCCACCCATACGCACTGAGGTGACACCAGTGTTCTCCGCCCTCTCCCACCCATACGCACTGAGGTGACACCAGTGTTCTCCGCCCACTTCCACCCATACGCACTGAGGTGACACCAGTGTTCTCCGCCTTCTCCCACCCATACGCACTGAGGTGACACCAGTGTTCTCCGCCCTCTTCCACCCATACGCACTGAGGTGACACCAGTGTTCTCCGCCCTCTCCCACCCATACGCACTGAGGTGACACCAGTGTTCTCTGCCCTCTCCCACCCATACGCACTGAGGTGACCCCAGTGTTCTCCGCCCTCTCCCACCCATACGCACTGAGGTGACACCAGTGTTCTCTGCCCACTTCCACCCATACGCACTGAGGTGATACCAGTGTTCTCTGCCCACTTCCACCCATACGCACTGAGGTGACACCAGTGTTCTCCGCCCTCTCCCACCCATACGCACTGAGGTGACACCAGTGTTCTCTGCCCTCTCCCACCCATACGCACTGAGGTGACACCAGTGTTCTCCGCCCTCTCCCACCCATACGCACTGAGGTGACACCAGTGTTCTCTGCCCACTTCCACCCATACGCACTGAGGTGATACCAGTGTTCTCTGCCCACTTCCACCCATACGCACTGAGGTGACACCAGTGTTCTCCGCCCTCTCCCACCCATACGCACTGAGGTGACACCAGTGTTCTCTGCCCACTTCCACCCATATGCACTGAGGTGACACCGGTGTTCTCCGCCCTCTCCCACCCGTTCGCACTGAGGTGACACCAGTGTTCTCCGCCCTCTCCCACCCATACGCACTGAGGTGACACCAGTGTTCTCTGCCCTCTCCCACCCATGCGCACTGAGGTGACACCAGTGTTCTCCACCCTCTCCCACCCATACGCACTGAGGTGACACCAGTGTTCTCCGCCCTCTCCCACCCATTCGCACTGAGGTGACACCAGTGTTCTCTGCCCTCTCCCACCCATACGCACAGAGGTGACACCAGTGTTCTCCACCCTCTCCCACCCATACGCACTGAGGTGACACCAGTGTTCTCCGCCCTCTCCCACCCATACGCACTGAGGTGACACCAGTGTTCTCTGCCCTCTCCCACCCATACGCACTGAGGTGACACCAGTGTTCTCCGCCCTCTCCCACCCATACGCACTGAGGTGACACCAGTGTTCTCTGCCCACTTCCACCAATACGCACTGAGGTGACACCGGTGTTCTCCGCCCTCTCCAACCCGTTCGCACTGAGGTGACACCAGTGTTCTCCGCCCTCTCCCACCCATACGCACTGAGGTGACACCAGTGTTCTCTGCCCTCTCCCACCCATGCGCACTGAGGTGACACCAGTGTTCTCCACCCTCTCCCACCCATACGCACTGAGGTGACACCAGTGTTCTCCGCCCTCTCCCACCCATTCGCACTGAGGTGACACCAGTGTTCTCTGCCCTCTCCCACCCATACGCACAGAGGTGACACCAGTGTTCTCCACCCTCTCCCACCCATACGCACTGAGGTGACACCAGTGTTCTCCGCCCTCTCCCACCCATACGCACTGAGGTGACACCAGTGTTCTCTGCCCTCTCCCACCCATTCGCACTGAGGTGACACCAGTGTTCTGTGCCCTCTCCCACCCATACGGACTGAGGTGATACCAGTGTTCTCCGCCCTCTCCCACCTGTGAGCACTGAGGTGACACCAGTGTTCTCCGCCCTCTCCCACCCATACGCACTGAGGTGACACCAGTGTTCTCTGCCCACTTCCACCCATACGCACTGAGGTGACACCAGTGTTCTCCGCCCTCTCCCACCCATACGCACTGAGGTGACACTAGTGTTCTCCGCCCTCTCCCACCCATACGCACGGAGGTGACACCAGTGTTCTCTGCCCTCTCCCACCCATATGCACTGAGGTGACACCAGTGTTCTCCGCCCTCTCCCACCCATACGCACTGAGGTGACACCAGTGTCCTCTGCCCTCTCCCACCCATACGCACTGTGACACCAGTGTTCTCCGCCCTCTCCCACCCATATGCACTGAGGTGACACCAGTGTTCTCCGCCCTCTCCCACCCATACGCACTGAGGTGACACCAGTGTTCTCCGCCCTCTCCCACCCATACGCACTGAGGTGACACCAGTGTTCTCCGCCCACTTCCACCCATACGCACTGAGGTGACACCAGTGTTCTCCGCTCTCTTCCACCCATACGCACTGAGGTGACACCAGTGTTCTCCGCCCTCTTCCACCCATACGCACTGAGGTGATATCAGTGTTCCCCGCCCTCTCCCACCCATACGCACTGAGGTGGCACCAGTGTTCTTCGCCCTCTCCCACCCGTGTGCACTAAGGAACATGATTTAATGAAGACAACATATTACAAATCAAAATCTTTTAATATGTAGTTATTTACATACATAATTAATTCTCCCACGTAAATGACTATCTGGCTAATTATCTTGATGAGGGGGCTGATACTATCTACACGGAGTATGCATATTTATATACATATATATTGCTTTCTGGGCTCTGTGTATTTACAGTAGGAGAACAGGATGTGTGAGAGGAACAGAGGAATAATCTGCAAATTACAATTATAAAAATAGCAAAAGGGAACACCTGAGCACAGCAGAACATACAGCTGGATGGGTGACTGATTCCCGGCGGTCACACCGGTATTACGTAGTGCAGGAACGGCGCCCGCCGCCAGGCAGTAACCATGCGGAATGTATACTGGATCTATAGAGTAACTGGATAGAACAGATCTAACCGTAACAGTGTAAGACAGGTCCTGCTGATACATCTACAATTGGGCCCAACACAGACCCCTGCTCCACGGATGTAGTCCCAACGTTTCCACCACTAAATAACCATCAACAGACTATTACTTATTAATTACTGTGAAGTGGAGTAACCACATTGTAATGTGCAGCAAGAGATCTATAACACGCGTTTCCTTCCAGAAGGGACCTCAAAGTGGAAAATGACTTTCCAACCTTCATTCTAGGAAAACCAACCAAACATTTGAGAAAATTAAGGAGTGAGCGTCCAAAGTTTGTTACATCCATAAAATCTCCAATTACAGTCCCCGTCTTCTGCTACCATCTCCAATTACAGTCCCCGTCTTCCGCTACCATCTCCAATTACAGTCCCCGTCTTCCGCTACCATTTCCAGTTACAGTCCCCGTCTTCCGCTACCATCTCCAGTTACAGTCCCCGTCTTCCGCTACCATCTCCAGTTACAGTCCCCGTCTTCCGCTACCATATCCAATTACAGTCCCCGTCTTCCGCTACCATCTCCAATTACAGTCCCCGTCTTCCGCTACAATTTCCAATTACAGTCCCCGTCTTCCGCTACCATCTCCAATTACAGTCCCCGTCTTCCGCTACCATTTCCAATTACAGTCCCTGTCTTCCGCTACCATCTCCAATTACAGTCCCCGTCTTCTGCTACCATCTCCAGTTACAGTCTTCATCTTCCGCTACCATCTCCAGTTACAGTCCCCGTCTTCCGCTACCATCTCCAGTTACAGTCCCCGTCTTCCGCTACCATCTCCAGTTACAGTCCCCGTCTTCCGCTACCATCTCAAATTACAGTCCCCGTCTTCCGCTACCATCTCCAATTACAGTCCCCGTCTTCCGCTACCATCTCCAGTTACAGTCCCCGTCTTACGCTACCATCTCAAATTACAGTCCCCGTCTTCCGCTACCATCTCCAATTACAGTCCCCGTCTTCCGCTACCATCTACAGTTACAGTCCCCGTCTTCTGCTACCATCTCCAGTTACAGTCCCCGCCTTCCGCTACCATCTCCAATTACAGTCCCCGTCTTCCGCTACCATCTCCAATTACTGTCCCCGTCTGCCGCTTCCATCTCCAGTTACAGTCCCCGCCTTCCGCTACCATCTCCAATTACAGTCCCCGTCTTCCGCTACCATCTCCAATTACTGTCCCCGTCTTCCGCTACCATCTCCAATTACTGTCCCCGTCTCCCGCAACCATCTCCAGTCACAGTCCCATCTTCCGCTACCATCTCCCATTACACAAGGAAGTTGCATTCAGAAGTCACAGCCGGAGGTCGGGCTCTGGAGCGTCGCTGTTCTGCACGTCTTATTTTAGCAGTTCTCCACTGGTGACATAAGGAAATATTGTGGTATTATAGCTTTGAGTATCCACTGACGGGGCGAATAATCCTGAATTTTGGGCTAGTCGTTATACAGACAGCAGTTCACCCTTATACTCTGTGATGCGGTAAAATAAAAGACAGTTGTAGTTATTACACATTTTTCCAGCGACCTCGACGTTTCCGCGACGTCAGGTAAGAGAATCTCTTCCTCTTGTTAGGAGGAGGAGGCGAGGAGGACGGCGAGCGAGCTGGCTCCTCCGTCACATCTAATGCGGCACTGTCTTCATGGACATCACAATTATCTTCCACCTCATAACTCACAGAACAGGGTTCCGACTCTGGCTCTGTCTTTGTGGGATAGTAAACGGGATCAATGAGGGTGGAGGGGGTGGGTGATGCTAGCTGCGGAGGTATAAGAGGTAAAATGGCCGCCAGGACGTTGGTCAGACGGTCCATGCTCTGGCGTAATGTGTAGGTCAGGTGACGTATAGCTTCGGCAGTTTCCTGTTGGGCTCTCAGCATGGCCACGGTGGGGTCATAGTGCTGGCTGACAGAGCCCGGAGCAAGCATGGGGGAGCAGGATCCTGGAGGCAGTGGCGGGGGGGAAGCCCCGTCTGAGGGGTCCGGGGAAGGGCTGAGCTGCGGTAACTGAACAATGTGGATCTGGGGAGTTGGTGAATGAGATTCCTTGGGTTGGAGTAGAAGTGGAGGCTCAGGAGGACAGCATGGACCACTCAGAGAGTTTTCTGTACTGGAGGAGCCTGGTCCCGCCATACTCAGGTCTGCGGGGGGAGAAGAGAAGATTCCGGTAAGAACATAAAGATCCTGACGGCAGATTTACTAACAGGCAGAAAACAGACATTGCATCATATTGTTACAGGCAGCACGGTCACCGGGAGGCAGGGTATGTTGTGTGTACCCCTTCTGTGTGGTGGTGTACATGTTGTGTGTACCCCTTCTGTGTGGTGGTGTACATGTTGTGTGTACCCCTTCTGTGTGGTTGTGTACACCCCTTTTGTGTGGTTGTGTACATCTTGTGTGTACCCCTTCTGTGTGGTTGTGTACATGTTGTGTGTACCTCTTCTGTGTGGTTGTGTACATGTTGTGTGTACCCCTTCTGTGTGGTGGTGTACATCTTGTGTGTACCCCTTCTGTGTGGTTGTGTACATGTTGTGTGTACCTCTTCTGTGTGGTTGTGTACATGTTGTGTGTACCTCTTCTGTGTGGTTGTGTACATCTTGTGTGTACCCCTTCTGTGTGGTTGTGTACATCTTGTGTGTACCCCTTCTGTGTGGTTGTGTACATCTTGTGTGTACCCCTTCTGTGTGGTTGTGTACATCTTGTGTGTACCTCTTCTGTGTGGTTGTGTACATCTTGTGTGTACCCCTTCTGTGTGGTTGTGTACATGTTGTGTGTACCTCTTCTGTGTGGTTGTGTACCTCTTCTGTGTGGTTGTGTACATGTTGTGTGTACCTCTTCTGTGTGGTTGTGTACATGTTGTGTGTACCTCTTCTGTGTGGTTGTGTACATGTTGTGTGTACCTCTTCTGTGTGGTTGTGTACATGTTGTGTGTACCTCTTCTGTGTGGTTGTGTACATGTGTGTACCCCTTCTGTGTGGTTGTGTACATGTTGTGTGTACCTCTTCTGTGTGGTTGTGTACATGTTGTGTGTACCTCTTCTGTGTGGTTGTGTACATCTTGTGTGTACCCCTTCTGTGTGGTTGTGTACATGTTGTGTGTACCTCTTCTGTGTGGTTGTGTACATGTTGTGTGTACCCCTTCTGTGTGGTTGTGTACATCTTGTGTGTACCCCTTCTGTGTGGTTGTGTACATGTTGTGTGTACCTCTTCTGTGTGGTTGTGTACATGTTGTGTGTACCCCTTCTGTGTGGTTGTGTACATCTTGTGTACCCCTTCTGTGTGGTTGTGTACCTCTTCTGTGTGGTTGTGTACATGTTGTGTGTACCTCTTCTGTGTGGTTGTGTACATCTTGTGTGTACCCCTTCTGTGTGGTTGTGTACATGTTGTGTGTACCTCTTCTGTGTGGTTGTGTACATGTTGTGTGTACCCCTTCTGTGTGGTTGTGTACATGTTGTGTGTACCCCTTCTGTGTGGTGGTGTACATGTTGTGTGTACCCCTTCTGTGTGGTTGTGTACATGTTGTGTGTACCCCTTCTGTGTGGTTGTGTACATGTTGTGTGTACCCCTTCTGTGTGGTTGTGTACATGTTGTGTGTACCCCTTCTGTGTGGTTGTGTACATCTTGTGTGTACCCCTTCTGTGTGGTTGTGTACATCTTGTGTGTACCCCTTCTGTGTGGTTGTGTACATGTTGTGTGTACCCCTTCTGTGTGGTTGTGTACATCTTGTGGGTACCTCTTCTGTGTGGTTGTGTACATCTTGTGGGTACCTCTTCTGTGTGGTTGTGTACATGTTGTGTGTACCCCTTCTGTGTGGTTGTGTACATGTTGTGTGTACCTCTTCTGTGTGGTTGTGTACATCTTGTGTGTACCTCTTCTGTGTGGTTGTGTACATGTTGTGTGTAACTCTTCTGTGTGGTTGTGTACCTCTTCTGTGTGGTTGTGTACATGTTGTGTGTACCTCTTCTGTGTGGTTGTGTACATGTTGTGTGTACCTCTTCTGTGTGGTTGTGTACATGTTGTGTGTACCTCTTCTGTGTGGTTGTGTACATGTTGTGTGTACCTCTTCTGTGTGGTTGTGTACATGTGTGTACCTCTTCTGTGTGGTTGTGTACATGTTGTGTGTACCCCTTCTGTGTGGTTGTGTACATGTTGTGTGTACCTCTTCTGTGTGGTTGTGTACATCTTGTGTGTACCCCTTCTGTGTGGTTGTGTACATGTTGTGTGTACCCCTTCTGTGTGGTTGTGTACATCTTGTGGGTACCTCTTCTGTGTGGTTGTGTACATCTTGTGGGTACCTCTTCTGTGTGGTTGTGTACATGTTGTGTGTACCCCTTCTGTGTGGTTGTGTACATGTTGTGTGTACCTCTTCTGTGTGGTTGTGTACATGTTGTGTGTACCTCTTCTGTGTGGTTGTGTACATCTTGTGTGTACCCCTTCTGTGTGGTTGTGTACATGTTGTGTGTACCCCTTCTGTGTGGTTGTGTACATGTTGTGTGTACCCCTTCTGTGTGGTTGTGTACATCTTGTGTGTACCTCTTCTGTGTGGATGTGTACATATTGTTCAAACTGAAATCTAAATTGCAGTGTACAAATAAAGCAGCCAGTATTATAACCCACCCAAATCTAACTCTCTCTGCACATGTTACATCTGCCCCACCTGCAGTGCACATGGTTTTGCCCATCTGCTAACAAATTTGCTGCCGCGATCAGGTCTGGATGAGGCCCACAGATTGTGTGTACCCCTTCTATGTATTTGTCTATATATTGGGGTATATTTACTAAGGTCCTGATTTCATTCAAATCTCTTCGGGTTTTTTTTTAAGTATGATCTCGGAATTTACTAAACATTAATCTCGGCAGTATTTGGGGCATTCGTATTTGTTTTCACGGCCGTCTACACAAATATGAATGAATAGACCATCGGTCAAATGCGCCTGATATTTAATAGAACTCGGTAATTTACTAAGAATTTGTATTCTCAATCACTGCCGACAACAGCCAATCACTGCCGACAACAGCCAAACACTGCCGACAATAGGCAAACACTGCCGACAACAGCCAATCACTGCCGACAACAGCCAAACACTGCCGACAATAGGCAAACACTGCCGACAACAGCCAATCACTGCCGACAACAGCCAAACACTGCCGACAATAGGCAATCACTGCCGACAACAGCCAATCACTGCCGACAACAGCCAAACACTGCCGACAATAGGCAAACACTGCCGACAACAGCCAAACACTGCCGACAATAGGCAAACACTGGAATTCGTACAGAAAAGGAGCTTTCACATAGACCTGCGTTTTCCTGGCGTGTTCAGATAGTCATGCACGGATCAGTGAGATCTCTGTGTAAAAGGGCCTGTAAGAGTTAAAAATCCCCCCAAAAAATTGTGTGGGGTCCCCCCTCCTAACCATAACCAGCCTCGGGCTCTTTGAGCCGGTCCTGGTTGTTTAAATACCGGAGAAATTGTCTGGGGCTCCCCAGTATTTATACAACCAGCACTGGGCTCTTGGTCTGGTCCTGGTTCCAAAAATATGGGGGACAAAAGAAGTAGGGGTCCCCCATATTTTTAAAACCAGCACCGGGTTCCACTAGCCAGGGACATAATGCCACAGCCAGGAGACACATTTATGTAGGTTCCTGCGGCCGTGGCATTACCCCCCCCCAACTAGTCACCCCTGGCCGGGGTTCCCTGGAGGAGTTGGGTCTCCTTAAATCATGGGGACCCCCCTCCAGGCACCCAAGGGCCAGGGGTGAAGCCTGAGGCTGCCTCCCCCCCCCATCCCTGGGCGGTGGATGGGGGGCTGATAGCCTTTTAAAGTGTAAAAATAGGATTTTAATACCTACCGGTAAATCCTTCAAGAACCATGGGGTATAGACGGGATCCGCAGGAGACATGGGCACTTTAAGACTTTGAATGGGTGTGAACTGGCTCCTCCCTCTATGCCCCTCCTCCAGACCTCAGTTATAGGAACTGTGCCCAGGGAGACGGACATTTCGAGGAAAAGGATTTTTGTTAAACTAAGGGTGAGATACATACCAGCTCACACCTCACACACCGTACAACATTTCTTTTAACTAAATACCAGTTAACGGCATGAACCAAAATCAGCAACAGGCTGATCTTAACCGAAACAGAACCGTTGTGTAACCTAAGCAATAACTATCAACAAGTTCTGCAGCCAGAGTCCGCACTGGGACGGGCGCCCAGCATCCACTATGGACTAAGAGAAAAGGTTTTACCGGTAGGTATTAAAATCCTATTTTCTCATACGTCCTAGAGGATGCTGGGGACGCTTCAAGAACCATGGGGTTTATACCAAAGCTCTAGAACGGGCGGGAGAGTGCGGATGACTCTGCAGCACCGATTGACCAAACATGAGGTCCTCATCAGCCAGGGTATCAAACTTGTAGAACTTTGCAAAGGTGTTTGAACCCGACCAAGTAGCTGCTCGGCAAAGCCGTAATGCCGAGACCCCTCGGGCAGCCGCCCAGGACGAGCCCACCTTTCTGGTAGAATGGGCCTTTTCCGATTTCGGTAACAGCAATCCAGCCGTAGAATGAGCGTGGTATATCGTGTTACAGATCCAGCGAGCAATAGTCTGCTTGGAAGCAGGAGCCCCAATCTTGTTGAGAGCATATAGGACAAACAGAGCCTCCGTTTTCCTAACCTGAGCCGTTTTGGCAACATAAATTTTCAAAGCTCTGACCACATCGAGAGACTTCTATTCCGTCAAGGCTTCAGTAGCCACTGGCACCACAATAGGTTGGTTCATGTGAAACAATGAAACCACTGTTGTCAGAAAAGTACTGATGAGTTCTCAACTCCGCTCTATCCGTATGGAAGATTAAATAGGGGCACTTGTGGGACAAAGCCAGCCTTGTGGATGCCAAGGCCAACAGCCCGACCACTTTCCAAGTGACGAATTACAACTCTACCTTACGTAAAGGTTCAAACCAATGAGATTGCTGGAACAGCAACACCACGTTAAGACCCCCATGGAGCTCCAGGGGGGCACAAAGGGAGGATGGATGTGTAACCCTCCTTTTACGAAAGTTCGAACTTTTGTAAAGGAGGCTGTGACAGGACGATACCGTACGGAAGCACTCGCAGCTTCCGCGTCCCGTTGACTGCGCACAGAATGGAAGGTCAAGCCGCACGAGGCCTGACCACATAGGGGATTCCCTGCTTACCGTCAGTAACCGCCTGTTACTGACTCCACCCACTGCGTTGTGGGCGGGTTCTTGCTGCCACCACCAAACTCCTAACCTGCCGTGGCGTTTGGAACCACGGTTCTGCTCTGTATGTGCCGACGCACTGCTTTACCACAGCTGTGTGGTGCTGACGAATCCCCACTAGCCACTTGCTAGGCCTCTACCGGTAGCTGGCGGAAGGCGGAGCTTGGAGACGTCAGGTGCTTCCCTGGACAGCCGGAGAACGGGGCTAGGTTTGGCCTACCCCTGTTGGTCACAAGATGAAGCAGTCTTCTTGAGGCAAAGGTGTTTTATTGCTCAAAAACCTTTAAAAAGGCTCCTCCCTATTGCTAGGGGCAACAGCATACAATTAAGATGTTTCAGCAGAAGAAGATGTTACAATACACCCTCCTATGGGCCAACTGCCCTCCTTTTATCCCTCTCCAAGACCCCTTACCACAGGGGGTAAGCCCGCCCTGTGGTGTACAACCAATCAATGTTTACCCATGAGCTGTGCATGCTCTGGACTCATGCACACACAACATTGTTCCCAATGGACAGTGGGGAGTGGCCGGTCTCCTTTGTCTCTCCCATCTGGGAGAGCAGGCTACTCCCACGGTGCCGTTCAGTCTGGCTGGGGGGAAGTTTTTCCCTCCTAAACTGACTTCCAGAAACCTGCCCGGGACCCCTCTCACTGCCTGCAGCCTGGATTTGGGCTCCAGAGCTGGGCAGCCTGGCCCCCCGGTCCAGGTTTCCTGGCCACTACGGCTGATCTCCATGGAGCTCCAAGAAACCCCTCAGCTTGTTCTATAGCTGAGCTGCTTCTCTTTCTCCCTGTCCCTATTGGAACTGTGAGGCTGGATGGGAATGCATTCCGTTTTTAGGGAAAAGGTCTGGGAGAATCCATCAGCCTGCACAGCTATGGATTCCCCCCTCCTGGGACACACAATCAAGTAAGTGCATTTTATCTTGAAATACATTACATTTTTGAATCACACTGTACATTTCCCTTTGTTAAATATACACTGAGCCTGTGCCCTGCACAGGCTCTACATACTCAGGCACTGCAGTGCCTTCCCTAGCCCTGCAGCCTGGCTGCGAGGGCTCTCTGTGTGCTGGAGGTATGGGGCTGGCTTCCCCCATCCTCCAGCCTGCTTTTCTGCCTCTGGGGTTCCAGGGAGCTGGCTCTCCCTGTCCCCCCAGGGTGGCACTACTTTTGTGGCCTCGCCGCACGCAGCGGCGCACCCCCCTGTACCTAAGCCCGGCGGCCCGGGACACTTGTCCCGGCCGCCGTGACTCTGGCTTTGTTCAGCGCTGAGGCGCCAGGAGCGTAGCTCCCGGACCCCAGCGCTTCATCATCTTGATTGGCCGCCTAATGTGCCCACGCCGCTAGGGAGCCGGCTTGCCCGGTCCCCCATGAGCGGCGCTGACTATTTTGTGCCTCGCTGCAGCGTCCGGCGGGGAGCCGGGCTGCAGCGCACCCCCCTCGCTGCCCGGCAGCCCGGGACGTCCGTCCCGGCTGCCGCGGCTGGTCGCCTCCAGTGTACTGAGGCGCCGGGAGCGGAGCTCCCGTCCCCAGCACTGGCAGACCCAGAGCGCGCTGCAGCGGGAGCTGAGCTCCCAGCCGCAGCGGCTCACCCTTCTCCCCCCCCCGGCGCACACACAGCTCAGTGTGCCGGGGGGCTGTGCTCACCGCTGCCGGGAGCGGAGCTCCCGGACTCCGGCGGTGCCCATCGGAAGGCTGCAGCGGGAGCTGATCTCCCGCATGCAGCAGTCCCCGTCTCCCCCGGCGCGCACACTCCAGTGCGCCTGGGGGTGCACCGACCGCCGCCGGGAGCGGAGCTCCCGGACTCCGGCGGCCAGCGGCTGTCTCCTCTCCCCCGGCGCGCACACTCTGCTGAGCGCGCCGGGGGCTGTCCTCCCTGCCGTGGTCTCCGGAGGGGTCCGGGACCACGGCACATTTAAAATACCAGTTTACACATTTTTTTACATGAATAAAACACGGCGCCTAGCGCCCATAATACAATTCAAATTTGGCGCCAAGAGCCTGTGACAGGACGATACCGTACGGAAGCACTCGCAGCTTCCGCGTCCCGTTGACTGCGCACAGAATGGAAGGTCAAGCCGCACGAGGCCTGACCACATAGGGGATTCCCTGCTTACCGTCAGTAACCGCCTGTTACTGACTCCACCCACTGCGTTGTGGGCGGGTTCTTGCTGCCACCACCAAACTCCTAACCTGCCGTGGCGTTTGGAACCACGGTTCTGCTCTGTATGTGCCGACGCACTGCTTTACCACACCTGTGTGGTGTCGACGAATCCCCACTAGCCACTTGCTAGGCCTCTACCGGTAGCTGGCGGAAGGCGGAGCTTGGAGACGTCAGGTGCTTCCCTGGACAGCCGGAGAACGGGGCTAGGTTTGGCCTACCCCTGTTGGTCACAAGATGAAGCAGTCTTCTTGAGGCAAAGGTGTTTTATTGCTCAAAAACCTTGAAAAAGGCTCCTCCCTATTGCTAGGGGCAACAGCATACAAATAAGATGTTTCAGCAGAAGATGTTACAATACACACTCCTATGGGCCAACTGCCCTCCTTTTATCCCTCTCCAAGACCCTCTACCACAGGGGGTAAGCCCGCCCTGTGGTGTACAACCAATCAATGTTTACCCATGAGCTGTGCATGCTCTGGACTCATGCACACACAACATTGTTCCCAATGGACAGTGGGGAGTGGCCGGTCTCCTTTGTCTCTCCCATCTGGGAGAGCAGGCTACTCCCACGGTGCCGTTCAGTCTGGCTGGGGGGAAGTTTTTCCCTCCTAAACTGACTTCCAGAAACCTGCCCGGGACCCCTCTCACTGCCTGCAGCCTGGATTTGGGCTCCAGAGCTGGGCAGCCTGGCCCCCCGGTCCAGGTTTCCTGGCCACTACGGCTGATCTCCATGGAGCTCCAAGAAACCACTCAGCTTGTTTTATAGCTGAGCTGCTCCTCTTTCTCCCTGTCCCCATTGGAACTGTGAGGCTGGATGGGAAAGCATTCCGTTTTTAGGGAAAAGGTCTGGGAGAATCCATCAGCCTGCACAGCTATGGATTCCCCCCTCCTGGGACACACAATCAAGTAAGTGCATTTTATCTTTAAATACATTACATTTTTACATCATACTGTACATTTCTCTTTAAATATACCCTGAGCCTGTGCCCTGCACAGACTCTACATACTCAGGCACTGCAGTGCCTTCCCTAGCCCTGCAGCCTGCCTGCTAGGGCTCTCCCTCTCAGTGCTGGAGGTATGGGGCTGGCTTCCCCCATCCTCCAGCCTGCTTTTCTGCCTCTGGGGTTCCAGGGAGCTGGCTCTCCCTGTCCCCCCAGGGAGGCACTACTTTTGTGGCCTCGCCGCACGCAGCGGCGCACCCCCCTGTACCTAAGCCCGGCGGCCCGGGACACTTGTCCCGGCCGCCGTGACTCTGGCTTTGTTCAGCGCTGAGGCGCCAGGAGCGTAGCTCCCGGACCCCAGCGCTTCATCATCTTGATTGGCCGCCTAATGTGCCCACGCCGCTAGGGAGCCGGCTTGCCCGGTCCCCCATGAGCGGCGCTGACTATTTTGTGCCTCGCTGCAGCGTCCGGCGGGGAGCCGGGCTGCAGCGCACCCCCCTCGCTGCCCGGCAGCCCGGGACGTCCGTCCCGGCTGCCGCGGCTGGCCGCCTCCAGTGTACTGAGGCGCCGGGAGCGGAGCTCCCGTCCCCAGCACTGGCAGACCCAGAGCGCGCTGCAGCGGGAGCTGAGCTCCCAGCCGCAGCGGCTCACCCTTCTCCCCCCCCCGGCGCACACACAGCTCAGTGTGCCGGGGGGCTGTGCTCACCGCTGCCGGGAGCGGAGCTCCCGGACTCCGGCGGTGCCCATCGGAAGGCTGCAGCGGGAGCTGATCTCCCGCATGCAGCAGTCCCCGTCTCCCCCGGCGCGCACACTCCAGTGCGCCTGGGGGTGCACCGACCGCCGCCGGGAGCGGAGCTCCCGGACTCCGGCGGCCAGCGGCTGTCTCCTCTCCCCCGGCGCGCACACTCTGCTGAGCGCGCCGGGGGCTGTCCTCCCTGCCGTGGTCTCCGGAGGGGTCCGGGACCACGGCACATTTAAAATACCACTTTACACATTTTTTTACATGAATAAAACACGGCGCCTAGCGCCCATAATACAATTCAAATTTGGCGCCAAGAGCCCCTTTGTCCTTGCAAATGGCGCCGGGCACTAGGGATTAACCCCTTCAGTGCCAGGGCGGCCATTTGCCTCGTGGCTGGGGGCTCTCCGGCCACACTCCTCCCCCCCCATTCAAGCGGGTCAACCAGGGACCCATGTCCCAACGATTTGGGTCCTGGTCCCGCAGTCCGTTGGGGTGAAGGGGACGCTACCTGGGGGGTGTAGGCTCTGGCCTAGACAGTTCATCCATAGTGCAGTGGGCCTCTCTTCGTGGGTGCACAATGTTCAAATAGTCCACCTGAAGTCCAAGTTCAAGGCTCCACCACAAAAGTCTGTCCAATTTCCCCAAGGTAGGTTGCAGCCACCTAACAGGTAGGTGGTAAGTCACCACGGTGGGGGGCCGGTTACAAACAAGTGCCACCCACGGTGTCCCAACTGTGGCATACCCCACCTCCCACCATAGCAGTATACTGCTCAACAAGGCCACAGGGTGCTCCTGCCCATATGGCTCTTTCTGGCTCGGTACAGCTCCCAGTCCATGCAGTGGCGCAATAGTTCGTAACACACAGTCCTGGTCAAGAATGTGCGCCATCAGCACTGAAGCGGGTACCCGAGCCTCCTTTAATGACTGGAATGCCAACTCGCAAGCGGGTGCAAAGTCCACTGACTTGGGAATGCCCTTCCTAGCCATCTCTGTCAAGGGGTTCACTACAGGACTAAAGTCAATGACAACATGTCCGTAGGGCCTTACAGGTTCTAAGGTCAGTACCGGTCTGGGTGATGTGGGTCGGGGACAGCCTCTGGTTACCTCCACCCCCTCTGGGTTGGGCCTACCCCTGTCTCCTCCCACATGGTGCCCCAGGCACTGCACCTTCGTCATACCTATCTGGCAACTGTCTGCCCTAACTGTCAGACCTGCCCTCCAATCCTCCTCCGTCGACCTATGACTCGGGAAACCTACCCTGTCACCTAGGCCTACTCCTTCCTCCTCGTCCGCTACCTGTGCCACAGGGATGGCGGCCAGACCACCAGCCTCTGGATCCTGTGTGGCATCCACTACAGGGAGGCTGCGTGTCTTCCCCGATCTACTGCACACAGGCAGGGGACCTGCTATGTCCACAGCAACTTGCTGCGAGGGTTCTCCTATGGGCAGAGGCCCAGAGACAACACAAACGCTGGAGTGCCCCGGCTGCCAACGCATGGCACCAGCCTTACATTTGGTCTGGGCGTCATCCGACATTCCAGACCAGGGTAAGCTCTGTGTCAGGCACTTCAGGGTACGGTCTGTCTCCGGGTTGCTGTCCAAAGGGGTTTCGCTGGCAACCGACACCGGTTGCGCAGGAACGTTCCCTGAGGGGACCAGTTGGACACATTCCCTATCTGGTCTATCCCCTCCCACTTTCCTGGCTACCCTGTACCTTAACCCTTCCCGCCCGGTCAAACTTCCTGCCCCAACCCTGTCAAGGCCGCTGCCAGAGTGGCGCCTCATGCCTTTCAGGGATGGGTCAGAGAGTTGAGCCTCCCTAAACTCCTGCCTGCGGCCCTCAATCTCTCCTAAATTGGGACACACTACAGGGGGATCTAGGTGGGGACTACTAGGGTCAGTCTGGTAGGGGCCAGTCATGGAAAAGTCAGTGTGGTTTCTCATACTCACCGCCGGAGTTGGCAAACCACTTGGGTCAGGAACATCATTGGGCACCCCCACAGGATCAAACGAGCTGGAACCGACATCCTCTGCGTTGCTAGGGGACGTGGGCATACCAGAGGCAAAAGGCATGCGGGGTCGATGTGCTGATCTAGCCGCTGTAATCTTTTCCTCTGGGCTGGTTGATGCTGTGGTTGGCTGTGCTGGCAGTTGTCTAGCAGCTGTAGTCTTTTCCTCTGGGCTGGGCTGTGCTGGAGTAGCTGATGTCAACGGTGGTTTTGGAACTTGACTCCGGGGAATGGCGCCAACAAACGTAGTGACGATCCCACCACCCAGATCATTTCCTAGGACCACATCAGTTGGGAGACCATCCATGACGGCAACTTCTCGCAACTCTGGTCCAGCTCCCCAGTCCAGGTAGACTCTTGCCATGGGAACCGCTTTTTCTGTTCCTTCTGCCAGGGTGATCGTGGCAGTGCGACCCTGCAATACTGCAGCAGGATCTATAAGGTGGGGGCTCACCACAGTGATTGAGGCCCCAGAGTCTCTTAGGCCTTCCCCCTGCAGGGGTCCCACGTGGACCGGCTGCAGGTGCCTCCACATGTTGTGTAGGGGCTGTTTGGCCATGCAGGTGACTCTCTCCGCAGAGTGCACCTGTCTCTCGCCACACTCCATCGGACTGACTGGAGGGGGAACAGTCTCTGTAGGCTCATCTCCTCTCGTCAAACAAGCGATCCGGGCTCCAGCACTCGGATTTGGAGCACGAGTCTGGGGTGCTTGGGATGCAGGACAGTTCATCCTCAGATGTCCGATTTTCCCACAGCCGTAGCACTTCTTCTCCAGTCGTGGCACCGATGATCTCTGATCAGTTGCAGGGACGCTGCGGTGCGGTTGCTGGCCAAGAGCACCCGGGTTGGAAGATGCTTGTCTTTGGGGTTGATGAGCTGAAGAGGGTGGTCCCCTTGGTGGTACAGTCTGTTGGAGCTGGCTGCTGGCGGGGCGCTTCTGCCCCTGTGGCCGAATTGCCACATACTTGTCGGCTAATTGGGCAGCCATCTTTAAGCTGGGTGGCTCCCGATCTAGCACCCACTCCTTCACTTCTTGGGCGCACCGGCGGTAGAACTGCTCCCTGCAGATCAGGTCGATCAGTGCGTCCCATGTAGTGGCTTCTGAATCCTTCACCCACTTCACCACGTACTGCCGCAGCTGGGTGGCGAACTGCTCATGGGTGCTGCTAGGATTCTTGGGCAAGTCTCTGAACTTCTTCCTGTAAGACTCTGGAGTGATGAAGAATCGCTGGAGGAGGGCCTTCGCGACTTCGTCGTAGTTCCCACAGTCCTCCGTCGCCACTCCTCGATAGGCCTCCAAGGCCTCTCCATGCAGAGTGGGCACAAGGTGTCTCACCCACTCTGACTTGGGTAGATCGTGTAGTTTACAAGTCCTTTCAAAAACTTGCAAATGTCCATCAATGTCCCCATCACTGTCTGCAAACTTGGCAAACTGAATACGTCCTGATCTGTGAACAACAGCTGACAACGGCTCCCGGGGTACCACGGCCTGTGGTGCCCGCTCATCACGCCACATCTGGATGATGATCAAGCGCTCTTGCTCCGTTGCCCTTTCCCCCAATTCCGCTAGCCGATCTGCTAGGGTATCCGGGCCGCCCCCCCTGGGACGTTGGGATCCTGGCCCTGCTAGGGATTGCTGGGAAACATTGCTGCTGTGAGAGGGGGCGGGGCTTGTGGTTCTCACCGGTTCCTTACGAAGGTCCACTGTTGGGCCGTCCTCTGCGATGCTGACGCCGTCAGTGCTTTCCACCTCCGCCCGATGAGACTCCTCCCAGCTCCTGAGCGCCGCCTGCATGACGCTCCTGGACGCGTTGGAAGGGATATCCACACCCTTCCCCTGGCATACGATCTCCAGATCCTCCTTGGACATTCCGCTGAATTCCGCCATCTTGTGCGTCCTCCTGCGCTGCAGTTACTCCTCTCCTGAGTAACTCGGCTTCTCCAATCAGGTGATGAAAAGCCGCCTGGGATTATCCCACCTCTATGCCACCAATTTCTGTGACAGGACGATACCGTACGGAAGCACTCGCAGCTTCCGCGTCCCGTTGACTGCGCACAGAATGGAAGGTCAAGCCGCACGAGGCCTGACCACATAGGGGATTCCCTGCTTACCGTCAGTAACCGCCTGTTACTGACTCCACCCACTGCGTTGTGGGCGGGTTCTTGCTGCCACCACCAAACTCCTAACCTGCCGTGGCGTTTGGAACCACGGTTCTGCTCTGTATGTGCCGACGCACTGCTTTACCACACCTGTGTGGTGTCGACGAATCCCCACTAGCCACTTGCTAGGCCTCTACCGGTAGCTGGCGGAAGGCGGAGCTTGGAGACGTCAGGTGCTTCCCTGGACAGCCGGAGAACGGGGCTAGGTTTGGCCTACCCCTGTTGGTCACAAGATGAAGCAGTCTTCTTGAGGCAAAGGTGTTTTATTGCTCAAAAACCTTGAAAAAGGCTCCTCCCTATTGCTAGGGGCAACAGCATACAAATAAGATGTTTCAGCAGAAGAAGATGTTACAATACACACTCCTATGGGCCAACTGCCCTCCTTTTATCCCTCTCCAAGACCCTCTACCACAGGGGGTAAGCCCGCCCTGTGGTGTACAACCAATCAATGTTTACCCATGAGCTGTGCATGCTCTGGACTCATGCACACACAACATTGTTCCCAATGGACAGTGGGGAGTGGCCGGTCTCCTTTGTCTCTCCCATCTGGGAGAGCAGGCTACTCCCACGGTGCCGTTCAGTCTGGCTGGGGGGAAGTTTTTCCCTCCTAAACTGACTTCCAGAAACCTGCCCGGGACCCCTCTCACTGCCTGCAGCCTGGATTTGGGCTCCAGAGCTGGGCAGCCTGGCCCCCCGGTCCAGGTTTCCTGGCCACTACGGCTGATCTCCATGGAGCTCCAAGAAACCACTCAGCTTGTTTTATAGCTGAGCTGCTCCTCTTTCTCCCTGTCCCCATTGGAACTGTGAGGCTGGATGGGAAAGCATTCCGTTTTTAGGGAAAAGGTCTGGGAGAATCCATCAGCCTGCACAGCTATGGATTCCCCCCTCCTGGGACACACAATCAAGTAAGTGCATTTTATCTTTAAATACATTACATTTTTACATCATACTGTACATTTCTCTTTAAATATACCCTGAGCCTGTGCCCTGCACAGACTCTACATACTCAGGCACTGCAGTGCCTTCCCTAGCCCTGCAGCCTGCCTGCTAGGGCTCTCCCTCTCAGTGCTGGAGGTATGGGGCTGGCTTCCCCCATCCTCCAGCCTGCTTTTCTGCCTCTGGGGTTCCAGGGAGCTGGCTCTCCCTGTCCCCCCAGGGAGGCACTACTTTTGTGGCCTCGCCGCACGCAGCGGCGCACCCCCCTGTACCTAAGCCCAGCGGCCCGGGACACTTGTCCCGGCCGCCGTGACTCTGGCTTTGTTCAGCGCTGAGGCGCCAGGAGCGTAGCTCCCGGACCCCAGCGCTTCATCATCTTGATTGGCCGCCTAATGTGCCCACGCCGCTAGGGAGCCGGCTTGCCCGGTCCCCCATGAGCGGCGCTGACTATTTTGTGCCTCGCTGCAGCGTCCGGCGGGGAGCCGGGCTGCAGCGCACCCCCCTCGCTGCCCGGCAGCCCGGGACGTCCGTCCCGGCTGCCGCGGCTGGCCGCCTCCAGTGTACTGAGGCGCCGGGAGCGGAGCTCCCGTCCCCAGCACTGGCAGACCCAGAGCGCGCTGCAGCGGGAGCTGAGCTCCCAGCCGCAGCGGCTCACCCTTCTCCCCCCCCCGGCGCACACACAGCTCAGTGTGCCGGGGGGCTGTGCTCACCGCTGCCGGGAGCGGAGCTCCCGGACTCCGGCGGTGCCCATCGGAAGGCTGCAGCGGGAGCTGATCTCCCGCATGCAGCAGTCCCCGTCTCCCCCGGCGCGCACACTCCAGTGCGCCTGGGGGTGCACCGACCGCCGCCGGGAGCGGAGCTCCCGGACTCCGGCGGCCAGCGGCTGTCTCCTCTCCCCCGGCGCGCACACTCTGCTGAGCGCGCCGGGGGCTGTCCTCCCTGCCGTGGTCTCCGGAGGGGTCCGGGACCACGGCACATTTAAAATACCACTTTACACATTTTTTTACATGAATAAAACACGGCGCCTAGCGCCCATAATACAATTCAAATTTGGCGCCAAGAGCCCCTTTGTCCTTGCAAATGGCGCCGGGCACTAGGGATTAACCCCTTCAGTGCCAGGGCGGCCATTTGCCTCGTGGCTGGGGGCTCTCCGGCCACAGAGCCCCTTTGTCCTGGCAAATGGCGCCGGGCACTAGGGATTAACCCCTTCAGTGCCAGGGCGGCCATTTGCCTCGTGGCTGGGGGCTCTCCGGCCACACTCCTCCCCCCCCATTCAAGCGGGTCAACCAGGGACCCATGTCCCAACGATTTGGGTCCTGGTCCCGCAGTCCGTTGGGGTGAAGGGGACGCTACCTGGGGGGTGTAGGCTCTGGCCTAGACAGTTCATCCATAGTGCAGTGGGCCTCTCGTCGTGGGTGCACAATGTTCAAATAGTCCACCTGAAGTCCAAGTTCAAGGCTCCACCACAAAAGTCTGTCCAATTTCCCCAAGGTAGGTTGCAGCCACCTAACAGGTAGGTGGTAAGTCACCACTGTGGGGGGCCGGTTACAAACAAGTGCCACCCACGGTGTCCCAACTGTGGCATACCCCACCTCCCACAATAGCAGTTTTCTGCTCAAACAGGCCACAGGGTGCTCCTGCCCATATGGCTCTTTCTGGCTCGGTACTGCTCCCAGTCCGTGCAGTGGCGCAATAGTTCGTAACACACAGTCCTGGTCAAGAATGTGCGCCATCAGCACTGGAGCGGGTACCCGAGCCTCCTTCAATGACTGGAATGCCAACTCGCAAGCGGGTGCAAAGTCCACTGACTTGGGAATGCCCTTCCTAGCCATCTCTGTCAAGGGGTTCACTACAGGACTAAAGTCAATGACAACATGTCCGTAGGGCCTTACAGGTTCTAAGGTCAGTACCGGTCTGGGTGATGTGGGTCGGGGACAGCCTCTGGTTGCCTCCACCCCCTCTGGGTTGGGCCTACCCCTGTCTCCTCCCACATGGTGCCCCAGGCACTGCACCTCCGTCATACCTATCTGGCAATTGTCTGCCCTAACTGTCAGACCTGCCCTCCAATCCTCTTCTGTCGACCTATGACTCGGGAAACCTACCCTGTCACCTAGGCCTACTCTTTCCTCCTCGTCCGCTACCTGTGCCACAGTGATGGCGGCCAGACCACCAGCCTCTGGATCCTGTGTGGCATCCACTACAGGGAGGCTGCGTGTCTTCCCCGATCTACTGTGCACAGGCAGGGGACCTGCTATGTCCACAGCAACTTGCTGCAACGGTTCTCCTATGGGCAGAGGCCCAGAGACAACACAAACGCTGGAGTGCCCCGGCTGCCAACGCATGGCACCAGCCTTACATTTGGTCTGGGCGTCATCCGACATTCCAGACCAGGGTAAGCTCTGTGTCAGGCACTTCAGGGTACGGTCTGTCTCCGGGTTGCTGTCCAAAGGGGTTTCGCTGGCAACCGACACCGGTTGCGCAGGAACGTTCCCTGAGGGGACCAGTTGGACACATTCCCTATCTGGTCTATCCCCTCCCACTTTCCTGGCTACCCTGTACCTTAACCCTTCCCGCCCGGTCAAACTTCCTGCCCCAACCCTGTCAAGGCCGCTGCCAGAGTGGCGCCTCATGCCTTTCAGGGATGGGTCAGAGAGTTGAGCCTCCCTAAACTCCTGCCTGCGGCCCTCAATCTCTCCTAAATTGGGACACACTACAGGGGGATCTAGGTGGGGACTACTAGGGTCAGTCTGGTAGGGGTCAGTCATGGAAAAGTCAGTGTGGTTTCTCATACTCACCGCCGGAGTTGGCAAACCACTTGGGTCAGGAACATCATTGGGCACCCCCACAGGATCAAACGAGCTGGAACCGACATCCTCTGCGTTGCTAGGGGACGTGGGCATACCAGAGGCAAAAGGCATGCGGGGTCGATGTACTGATCTAGCCGCTGTGATCTTTTCCTCTGGGCTGGTTGATGCTGTGGTTGGCTGTGCTGGCAGTTGTCTAGCAGCTGTAGTCTTTTCCTCTGGGCTGGGCTGTGCTGGAGTAGCTGATGTCAACGGTGGGTTTGGAACTTGACTCCGGGGAATGGCGCCAACAAACGTAGTGACGATCCCACCACCCAGATCATTTCCTAGGACCACATCAGTTGGGAGACCATCCATGACGGCAACTTCTCGCAACTCGGGTCCAGCTCCCCAGTCCAGGTAGACTCTTGCCATGGGAACCGCTTTTTCTGTTCCTTCTGCCAGGGTGATCGTGGCAGTGCGACCCTGCAATACTGCAGCAGGATCTATAAGGTGGGGGCTCACCACAGTGATTGAGGCCCCAGAGTCTCTTAGGCCTTCTCCCTGCAGGGGTCCCACGTGGACTGGCTGCAGGTGCCTCCACATGTTGTGTAGGGGCTGTTTGGCCATGCAGGTGACTCTCTCCGCAGAGTGCACCTGTCTCTCGCCACACTCCATCGGACTGACTGGAGGGGGAACAGTCTTTGTAGGCTCATCTCCTCTCGTCAAACAAGCGATCCGGGCTCCAGCACTCGGATTTGGGGCACGAGTTTGGGGTGCTTGGGATGCAGGACAGTTCATCCTCAGATGTCCGATTTTCCCACAGCCGTAGCACTTCTTCTCCAGTCGTGGCACCGATGATCTCTGATCAGTTGCAGGGACGCTGCGGTGCGGTTGCTGGCCAAGAGCACCCGGGTTGGAAGATGCTTGTCTTTGGGGGTGATGAGCTGAAGAGGGTGGTCCCCTTGGTGGTACAGTCTGTTGGAGCTGGCTGCTGGCGGGGCGCTTCTGCCCCCGTGGCCGAATTGCCACATATTTGTCGGCTAATTGGGCAGCCATTTTTAAGCTGGGTGGCTCCCGATCTAGCACCCACTCCTTCACTTCTTGGGCGCACCTGCGGTAGAACTGCTCCCTGCAGATCAGGTCGATCAGTGCGTCCCATGTAGTGGCTTCCGAATCCTTCACCCACTTCACCACGTACTGCCGCAGCTGGGTGGCGAACTGCTCATGGGTGCTGCTAGGATTCTTGGGCAAGTCTCTGAACTTCTTCCTGTAAGACTCTGGAGTGATGAAGAATCGCTGGAGGAGGGCCTTCGCGACTTCGTCGTAGTTCCCACAGTCCTCCGTCGCCACTCCTCGATAGGCCTCCAAGGCCTCTCCATGCAGAGTGGGCACAAGGTGTCTCACCCACTCTGACTTGGGTAGATCGTGTAGTTTACAAGTCCTTTCAAAAACTTGCAAATGTCCATCAATGTCCCCATCACTGTCTGCAAACTTGGCAAACTGTATACGTCCTGATCTTTGTACCACAGCTGACAACGGCTCCCGGGGTACCACGGCCTGTGGTGCCCGCTCATCACGCCACATCTGGATGATGATCAAGCGCTCTTGCTCCGTTGCCCTTTCCCCCAATTCCGCTAGCCGCTCTGCTAGGGTATCCGGGCCGCCCCCCCTGGGACGTTGGGATCCTGGCCCTGCTAGGGATTGCTGGGAAACATGGCTGCTGTGAAAGGGGGCGGGGCTTGTGGTTCTCACCGGTTCCTTACGAAGGTCCACTGTTGGGCCGTCCTCTGCGATGCTGACGCCGTCAGTGCTTTCCACCTCCGCCCGATGAGACTCCTCCACGCTCCTGAGCGCCGCCTTCATGACGCTTCTGGACGCGTTGGAAGAGATATCCACACCCTTCCCCTGGCATACGATCTCCAGATCCTCCTTGGACATTCCGCTGAATTCCGCCATCTTGTGCGTTCTCCTGCGCTGCAGTTACTCCTCTCCTGAGTAACTCGGCTTATCCAATCGGGTGATGAAAAGCCGCCTGGGAATATCCCACCACTATGCCACCAATTTCTGTGACAGGACGATACCGTACGGAAGCACTCGCAGCTTCCGCGTCCCGTTGACTGCGCACAGAATGGAAGGTCAAGCCGCACGAGGCCTGACCACATAGGGGATTCCCTGCTTACCGTCAGTAACCGCCTGTTACTGACTCCACCCACTGCGTTGTGGGCGGGTTCTTGCTGCCACCACCAAACTCCTAACCTGCCGTGGCGTTTGGAACCACGGTTCTGCTCTGTATGTGCCGACGCACTGCTTTACCACACCTGTGTGGTGTCGACGAATCCCCACTAGCCACTTGCTAGGCCTCTACCGGTAGCTGGCGGAAGGCGGAGCTTGGAGACGTCAGGTGCTTCCCTGGACAGCCGGAGAACGGGGCTAGGTTTGGCCTACCCCTGTTGGTCACAAGATGAAGCAGTCTTCTTGAGGCAAAGGTGTTTTATTGCTCAAAGACCTTGAAAAAGGCTCCTCCCTATTGCTAGGGGCAACAGCATACAAATAAGATGTTTCAGCAGAAGAAGATGTTACAATACACCCTCCTATGGGCCAACTGCCCTCCTTTTATCCCTCTCCAAGACCCTCTACCACAGGGGGTAAGCCCGCCCTGTGGTGTACAACCAATCAATGTTTACCCATGAGCTGTGCATGCTCTGGACTCATGCACACACAACATTGTTCCCAATGGACAGTGGGGAGTGGCCGGTCTCCTTTGTCTCTCCCATCTGGGAGAGCAGGCTACTCCCACGGTGCCGTTCAGTCTGGCTGGGGGGAAGTTTTTCCCTCCTAAACTGACTTCCAGAAACCTGCCCGGGACCCCTCTCACTGCCTGCAGCCTGGATTTGGGCTCCAGAGCTGGGCAGCCTGGCCCCCCGGTCCAGGTTTCCTGGCCACTACGGCTGATCTCCATGGAGCTCCAAGAAACCCCTCAGCTTGTTCTATAGCTGAGCTGCTTCTCTTTCTCCCTGTCCCTATTGGAACTGTGAGGCTGGATGGGAATGCATTCCGTTTTTAGGGAAAAGGTCTGGGAGAATCCATCAGCCTGCACAGCTATGGATTCCCCCCTCCTGGGACACACAATCAAGTAAGTGCATTTTATCTTTAAATACATTACATTTTTAAATCACACTGTACATTTCCCTTTGTTAAATATACACTGAGCCTGTGCCCTGCACAGGCTCTACATACTCAGGCACTGCAGTGCCTTCCCTAGCCCTGCAGCCTGGCTGCGAGGGCTCTCTGTGTGCTGGAGGTATGGGGCTGGCTTCCCCCATCCTCCAGCCTGCTTTTCTGCCTCTGGGGTTCCAGGGAGCTGGCTCTCCCTGTCCCCCCAGGGTGGCACTACTTTTGTGGCCTCGCCGCACGCAGCGGCGCACCCCCCTGTACCTAAGCCCGGCGGCCCGGGACACTTGTCCCGGCCGCCGTGACTCTGGCTTTGTTCAGCGCTGAGGCGCCAGGAGCGTAGCTCCCGGACCCCAGCGCTTCATCATCTTGATTGGCCGCCTAATGTGCCCACGCCGCTAGGGAGCCGGCTTGCCCGGTCCCCCATGAGCGGCGCTGACTATTTTGTGCCTCGCTGCAGCGTCCGGCGGGGAGCCGGGCTGCAGCGCACCCCCCTCGCTGCCCGGCAGCCCGGGACGTCCGTCCCGGCTGCCGCGGCTGGTCGCCTCCAGTGTACTGAGGCGCCGGGAGCGGAGCTCCCGTCCCCAGCACTGGCAGACCCAGAGCGCGCTGCAGCGGGAGCTGAGCTCCCAGCCGCAGCGGCTCACCCTTCTCCCCCCCCCGGCGCACACACAGCTCAGTGTGCCGGGGGGCTGTGCTCACCGCTGCCGGGAGCGGAGCTCCCGGACTCCGGCGGTGCCCATCGGAAGGCTGCAGCGGGAGCTGATCTCCCGCATGCAGCAGTCCCCGTCTCCCCCGGCGCGCACACTCCAGTGCGCCTGGGGGTGCACCGACCGCCGCCGGGAGCGGAGCTCCCGGACTCCGGCGGCCAGCGGCTGTCTCCTCTCCCCCGGCGCGCACACTCTGCTGAGCGCGCCGGGGGCTGTCCTCCCTGCCGTGGTCTCCGGAGGGGTCCGGGACCACGGCACATTTAAAATACCAGTTTACACATTTTTTTACATGAATAAAACACGGCGCCTAGCGCCCATAATACAATTCAAATTTGGCGCCAAGAGCCCCTTTGTCCTGGCAAATGGCGCCGGGCACTAGGGATTAACCCCTTCAGTGCCAGGGCGGCCATTTGCCTCGTGGCTGGGGGCTCTCCGGCCACACAGGCCAATTGTTTTTGGAATAAAACCGATAAGGCTGAAATGTGAACCTTAATCGAGCCCAACCTAAGACCTGCATCCACACCATCTTGTGAAAAATGGAGAAAACGACCCCACTGGAATCTTCCGTAGAAGCCTTCTTGGATTCGCACCAAGACACATACTTTCTCCAAATACCTAATGTTTTTACGTTACTCCTTTTCTGGCCCGAAGAAGAGTAGGGATGACTTCACTATCGGCTAAGATCCGGCGTTCACCTGAAGATCCAGATACCAGGTCCTCTTAGGCCAGTCTGGAACAATGAGGATCACCTGAACCTTTGTTCTTTTAAAGCGGAGGGGACGCATAGACCGTCTGAAACACCCACTGAGTCATTAGGGCGTCCACCACTATTGCTTGAGGGTCCCTTGACCTGTAACAATATCTCTGAAGCTTCTTATTGAGGCGAGACGCCATCTTGTGTATTTTAGGAATTCCTCAATGACTTGTCACTTCTGTGAAAACCTCTGGATGAAGACACCACTTTCCTGGATGGAGAACGTGTCTGCCGAGGAAGCCTGCTTCCCAGTTGTCCACTCCTGGAACGAACATCGCCGACAGAGCGCGTATATGATTTCGTCGCCCAGCGGAAAATCTTTCTGGCGTCTGCCATTGCTGCTACGGTTTTTGTTTGTAGAAAACCATTATAAACGGCCCTTACCTCTAGACCATTAATGTGGTGACAAGTATCCTAACTTGACTCTCTTCCTTGGAAGTTTTCCTCCTGTGTGACAACTCCCCCGCCTCGAAGGCATGTATCCGTGGTCCCTAGGATCCAGTCCTGGAACCCGAACCTGCGCTTATGAGAACTGCGCCGCTACCACAGGAGTGAAATTCTGGTCTTGAAAAAAAAACAGGATTATCCCAGGTGGGAACCGGACCACTTGTCCAACAGGTCCCGCTAAAAACACCCTGGCATTTAACCTGCTCACTGATTGGCCTCGTAGGCCGCAACCATCTTTTTCATCAACGGAATGTAATGATGGATTGACCCTGTTGCAGATCTGACCCGACTCTGGATCCTCAGAGCTTTTTCCACTGGAAGAAACAAACTCTCAACAGTTCTGTATCTAACAGTATTTCCAATGCCGACAACCGCGTCGTTGGGATCAACAGTGATTCTGGCAAGTTCAGGAGCCAACCACGTTGTTGAAGAACTGTCAGGGAGAATGCAACGTTTTGCACCACTTGGTTTCTTGACCTCGCCGTAATCAGGAGAGCGTCCCAGTACAGAAAAAGAATTACTCTTTTACTATCTGTGGCCGGAGAGCCCCAGCCACGAGGAGAATGGCCGCCGGCAGCACTGAAGGGGTTAACCCCTAGTGCCCGGCGCCATTCTACAGGACAATGGCAATTGGCGCCATATTTAAAAAGCAATGGGCGCTAGGCGCCGGGCTGTATTAAATGTATAAAACTGTATTTTTTAACTGTGCCGTGGTCCCGGACCCCTCCGGAGACCACGGCAGGGAGGACAGCCCCCGGCGCGCTCAGCAGAGTGTGCACGCCGGGGGAGAGGAGGCAGCCGCTGACCGCCGGAGTCCGGGAGCTCCGCTCCCGGCAGCGGTCAGTGTAGCCCCGGGCGCACTGGAGTGTGCGCGCCGGGGAGAAGGGTGAGCGCTGCGGCTGGGAGCTCGGCTCCCGCTGCAGTGCTCTATGTGAGAGCCGCCGCTGGGGGCCGGGAGCTCTGCTCCCAGCGCCTCAGCCCAGCACAGGTGGCCAGCCGCAGCAGCCGGGGCGGACGTCCCGGGCTGCTAGCCGGCGAGGGGGGTGCGCTGCAGCCCGGCTCCCCGCCGGACGCTGCAGCGAGGCCACAAGACAGGCGCCGCTCGTGGGGGACCGGGCTAGCCGGCTCCCTAGCGGCGTGGGCAAATTAGGCTGCCCAGCAGGATGGTGAGCGCTGGGGTCCGGGAGCTACGCTCCCGGCGCCTCAGCGCTGAAACAAAGCCAGAGTCACGGCGGCCGGGACAAGTGTCCCGGGCCGCCGGGCTTAGGTACAGGGGGGTGCGCCGCTGCGTGCGGCGAGGCCACTGGTTAGTGCCACCCTGGGGGGACAGGGAGAGCCAGCTCCCTGGAACCCCAGAGGCAGAAAAGCAGGCTGGAGGATGGGGGAAGCCAGCCCCATACCTCCAGCACTGAGAGAGAGAGCCCTAGCAGCCAGGCTGCAGGGCTAGGGAAGCACAGCAGTTAAATAAAACATTGTGTAAAATAATGACATACAGTGTGTTGTAAGGCACTGCAGTGCCTGAGTATGTAGAGTCTGTGCAGGGCACAGGCTCAGTGTATAGTTACAGGGAAATGTACAGTGTGATTTAAAATGTAATGTATTTAAAGATAAAATGCACTTACTTGATTGTGTGTCCCAGGAGGGGGGAATCCATAGCTGTGCAGGCTGATGGATTCTCCCAGACCTTTTCCCTAAAAACGGAATGCTTTCCCATCCAGCCTCACAGTTCCAATGGGGACAGGGAGAAAGAGAAGCAGCTTAGCTATAAAACAAGCTGAGTGGTTTCTTGGAGCTCCATGGAGATCAGCCGTAGTGGCCAGGAAACCTGGACCGGGGAGCCAGGCTGCCCAGCTCTGGAGCCCAAATCCAGGCTGCAGGCAGTGAGAGGGGTCCCGGGCAGGTTTCTGGAAGTCAGTTTAGGAGGGAAAACCTCCCCCCCAGCCAGACTGAACGGCACCGTGGGAGTACCCTGCTCTCCCAGATGGGAGAGACAAAGGAGACCGACCACTCCCCACTGTCCATTGGGGACAATGTTGGGTGTGCATGAGACCAGAGCATGCACAGCTCATGGGTAAACATTGATTGGTTGTGCACCACAGGGCGGGCTTACCCCCTGTGGTAAGGGGTCTTGGAGAGGGATAAAAGAAGGGCAGTTGGCCCATAGGATTGTGTATTGTAACATCTTCTTCTGCTGAAACATCTTAATTGTATGCTGTTGCCCCTAGCAATAGGGAGGAGCCTTTTTAAAGGTTATTTGAGCAATAAACACCTTTGCCTCAAGAAGACTGCTTCATCTTGTGACCAACAGGGTTAGGCCAAACCTAGCCCCGTCCTCCGGCTGTCCAGGGAAGCACCTGACGTCTCCAAGCTCCGCCTTCCGCCAGCTACCGGTAGAGGCCTAGCAAGTGGCTAGTGGGGATTCGTCGACACCACACAGGTGTGGTAAAGCAGTGCGTCAGCACATACAGAGCAGAACCGTGGTTCCAAACGCCACGGCAGGTTAGGAGTTTGGTGGTGGCAGCGAGAACCCGCCCACAGCGCAGTGGGTGGAGTCAGTAACAGGCGGTTACTGACGGTAAGCGGGAATCCCCTATGTGGTCAGGCCTCGTGCGGCTTGACCTTCCATTCTGTGCGCAGTCAACGGGACGCGGAAGCTGCGAGTGCTTTCGTACGGTATCGTCCTGTCACAGAAATTGGTGGCATAGTGGTGGGATAATCCCAGGCGGCTTTTCATCACCCGATTGGAGAAGCCGAGTTACTCAGGAGAGGAGTAACTGCAGCGCAGGAGAACGCACAAGATGGCGGAATTCAGCGGAATGTCCAAGGATGATCTGGAGATCGTATGCCAGGACAAGGGTGTGGATATCCCTTTCAACGCGTCCAGAAGCGTCATGAAGGCGGCGCTCAGGAGCTGGGAGGAGTCTCATCGGGCGGAGGTGGAAAGCACTGACGGCGTCAGCATCGCAGAGGACGGCCCAACAGTGGACCTTCGTGAGGAACCGGTGAGAACCACAAGCCCCGCCCTCTCTCACAGCAGCAATGTTTCCCAGCAATCCCTAGCAGGGCCAGGATCCCAACGTCCCAGGGGGGGCGGCCCGGATACCCTAGCAGATCGGCTAGCGGAATTGGGGGAAAGGGCAACGGAGCAAGAACGCATGCTCGTCATTCGGATGTGGCATGCGGAGCGGGCATCACAAGCCGTGGTACCCCGGGAGCCGTTGTCAGCTGTTGTACACAGATCAGGACGAGTTCAGTTTGCCAAGTTTGCAGACAGTGATGGGGACATTGATGGACATTTGCAAGTTTTTGAAAGGACTTGTAAACTACATGATCTACCCAAGTCAGAGTGGGTGAGACACCTTGTACCCACTCTGCATGGAGAGGCCTTGGAGGCCTATCGAGGAGTGGCGACGGAGGACTGTGGGAACTACGACGAAGTCGCGAAGGCCCTCCTCCAGCGATTCTTCATCACTCCGGAGTCTTACAGGAAGAAGTTCAGAGACTTGCCCAAGAATCCTAGCAGCACCCATGGGCAGTTCGCCACCCAGCTGCGGCAGTACGTGGTGAAGTGGGTGAAGGATTCAGAAGCCACTACATGGGACGCACTGATCGACCTGATCTGCAGGGAGCAGTTCTACCGCCGGTGCGCCCAGGAAGTGAAGGAGTGGGTGCTAGATCGAGAGCCACCCAGCTTAAAGATGGCTGCCCAATTAGCCGACAAGTATGTGGCAATTCGGCCACGGGGGCAGAAGCGCCCCGCCAGCAGCCAGCTCCAACAGACTGTACCACCAAGGGGACCCCCCTCTTCAGCTCATCACCCCCAAAGACAAGCATCTTCCAACCCGGGTGCTCTTGGCCAGCAACCGCACCGCAGCGTCCCTGCAACTGATCAGAGATCATCGGTGCCACGACTGGAGAAGAAGTGCTACGGCTGTGGGAAAATCGGACATCTGAGGATGAACTGTCCTGCATCCCAAGCACCCCAGACTCGTGCCCCAAATCTGAGTGCTGGAGCCCGGCTCGCTTGTTTGACGAGAGGAGATGAGCCTACAGAGACTGTTCCCCCTCCAGTCAGTCCGATGGAGTGTGGCGAGAGACAGGTGCACTCTGCAGAGAGAGTCACCTGCATGGCCAAACAGCCCCTACACAACATGTGGAGGCACCTGCAGCCAGTCCACGTGGGACCCCTGCAGGGAGAAGGCCTAAGAGACTCTGGGGCCTCAATCACTGTGGTGAGCCCCCACCTTATAGATCCTGCTGCAGTATTGCAGGGTCGCACTGCCACGGTCACCCTGGCAGAAGGAACAGAAAAAGCGGTTCCCATGGCAAGAGTCTACCTGGACTGGGGAGCTGGACCAGAGTTGCGAGAAGTTGCCGTCATGGATGGTCTCCCAACTGATGTGGTCCTAGGAAATGATCTGGGTGGTGGGATCGTCACTATGTTTGTTGGCGCCATTCCCCGGAGTCAAGTTCCAAAACCACCGTTGACATCAGCTACTCCAGCACAGCCCAGCCCAGAGGAAAAGACTACAGCTGCTAGACAACTGCCAACACAGCCAACCACAGCATCAACCAGCCCAGAGGAAAAGATTACAGCGGCTAGATCTGTACATCGACCCCGCATGCCTTTTGCCTCTGGTATGCCTACGTCCCCTAGCAACGCAGAGGATGTCGGTTCCAGCTTGTTTGATCCTGTGGGGGTGCCCAATGATGCTCCTGACCCAAGTGGTTTGCCAACTCCGGCGGTGAGTATGAGAAACCACACTGATTTTTCCATGACTGACCCCTACCAGACTGACCCTAGTAGTTCCCACCTAGATCCCCCTGTAGAGTGTCCCAATTTAGGAGAGATTGAGGGCCACAGGCAGGAGTTTAGGGAGGCTCAACTCTCTGACCCATCCCCAAAAGGCATGAGGCGCCACTCTGGCAGCGGCCTTGACAGGGTTGGGGCAGGAAGTTTGACCTGGCGGGAAGGGTTAAGGTACAGGGTAGCCAGGAAAGTGGGAGGGGATAGACCAGATAGGGAATGTGTCCAACTGGTCCCCTCAGGGAAAGTTCCTGCGCAACCGGTGTCGGTTGCCAGTGAAACCCCTTTGGACAGTAACCCGGAGACAGACCGTACCCTAAAGTGCCTGACACAGTGCTTACCCTGGTCTGGAATGTCGGATGACGCCCAGACCAACTGTAAGGCTGGTGCCATGCGTTGGCAGCCGGGGCACTCCGGCGTTTGTGTTGTCTCTGGGCCTCTGCCCATAGGAGAACCCTTGCAGCAAGTTGCTGTGGACATAGCAGGTCCCCTGCCTGTGCGCAGTAGATCGGGGAAGACACGCAGCCTCCCTGTAGTGGATGCCACACAGGATCCAGAGGCTGGTGGTCTGGCCGCCATCACTGCGGCACAGGTAGCTGACGAGGAGGAAAGAGTAGGCCTAGGTGACAGGGTAGGTTTCCCGAGTCAAAGGTCGACAGAAGAGGATTGGAGGGCAGGTCTGACAGTTAGGGCAGACAGTTGCCAGATAGGTATGACGGAGGTGCAGTGCCTGGGGCACCATGTGGGAGGAGACAGGGGTAGGCCCAACCCAGAGGGGGTGGAGGCAACCAGAGGCTGTCCCCGACCCACATCACCCAGACCGGTACTGACCTTAGAACCTGTAAGGCCCTACGGACATGTTGTCATTGACTTTAGTCCTGTAGTGAACCCCTTGACAGAGATGGCTAGGAAGGGCATTCCCAAGTCAGAGGACTTTGCACCCGCTTGCGAGTTGGCATTCCAGTCATTGAAGGAGGCTCGGGTACCCGCTCCAGTGCTGATGGCGCACATTCTTGACCAGGACTGTGTGTTACGAACTATTGCGCCACTGCACGGACTGGGAGCAGTACCGAGCCAGAAAGAGCCATATGGGCAGGAGCACCCTGTGGCCTGTTTGAGCAGAAAACTGCTATTGTGGGAGGTGGGGTATGCCACAGTTGGGACACCGTGGGTGGCACTTGTTTGTAACCGGCCCCCCACAGTGGTGACTTACCACCTACCTGTTAGGTGGCTGCAACCTACCTTGGGGGAATTGGACAGACTTTTGTGGTGGAGCCTTGAACTTGGACTTCAGGTGGACTATTTGAACATTGTGCACCCACGAAGAGAGGCCCACTACACTATGGATGAACTGTCTAGGCCAGAGCCTACACCCCCCAGGTAGCGTCCCCTTCACCCCAACGGACTGCGGGACCAGGACCCAAATCGTTGGGACATGGGTCCCTGGTTGACCCGCTTGAATGGGGGGGGAGGAGTGTGGCCGGAGAGCCCCAGCCACGAGGAGAATGGCCGCCGGCAGCACTGAAGGGGTTAACCCCTAGTGCCCGGCGCCATTCTACAGGACAATGGGCGCTTGGCGCCATATTTAAAAAGCAATGGGCGCTAGGCGCCGGGCTGTATTAAATGTATAAAACTGTATTTTTTAACTGTGCCGTGGTCCCGGACCCCTCCGGAGACCACGGCAGGGAGGACAGCCCCCGGCGCGCTCAGCAGAGTGTGCACGCCGGGGGAGAGGAGGCAGCCGCTGACCGCCGGAGTCCGGGAGCTCCGCTCCCGGCAGCGGTCAGTGTAGCCCCGGGCGCACTGGAGTGTGCGCGCCGGGGAGAAGGGTGAGCGCTGCGGCTGGGAGCTCGGCTCCCGCTGCAGTGCTCTATGTGAGAGCCGCCGCTGGGGGCCGGGAGCTCTGCTCCCAGCGCCTCAGCCCAGCACAGGTGGCCAGCCGCAGCAGCCGGGGCGGACGTCCCGGGCTGCTAGCCGGCGAGGGGGGTGCGCTGCAGCCCGGCTCCCCGCCGGACGCTGCAGCGAGGCCACAAGACAGGCGCCGCTCGTGGGGGACCGGGCTAGCCGGCTCCCTAGCGGCGTGGGCAAATTAGGCTGCCCAGCAGGATGGTGAGCGCTGGGGTCCGGGAGCTACGCTCCCGGCGCCTCAGCGCTGAAACAAAGCCAGAGTCACGGCGGCCGGGACAAGTGTCCCGGGCCGCCGGGCTTAGGTACAGGGGGGTGCGCCGCTGCGTGCGGCGAGGCCACTGGTTAGTGCCACCCTGGGGGGACAGGGAGAGCCAGCTCCCTGGAACCCCAGAGGCAGAAAAGCAGGCTGGAGGATGGGGGAAGCCAGCCCCATACCTCCAGCACTGAGAGAGAGAGCCCTAGCAGCCAGGCTGCAGGGCTAGGGAAGCACAGCAGTTAAATAAAACATTGTGTAAAATAATGACATACAGTGTGTTGTAAGGCACTGCAGTGCCTGAGTATGTAGAGTCTGTGCAGGGCACAGGCTCAGTGTATAGTTACAGGGAAATGTACAGTGTGATTTAAAATGTAATGTATTTAAAGATAAAATGCACTTACTTGATTGTGTGTCCCAGGAGGGGGGAATCCATAGCTGTGCAGGCTGATGGATTCTCCCAGACCTTTTCCCTAAAAACGGAATGCTTTCCCATCCAGCCTCACAGTTCCAATGGGGACAGGGAGAAAGAGAAGCAGCTTAGCTATAAAACAAGCTGAGTGGTTTCTTGGAGCTCCATGGAGATCAGCCGTAGTGGCCAGGAAACCTGGACCGGGGAGCCAGGCTGCCCAGCTCTGGAGCCCAAATCCAGGCTGCAGGCAGTGAGAGGGGTCCCGGGCAGGTTTCTGGAAGTCAGTTTAGGAGGGAAAACCTCCCCCCCAGCCAGACTGAACGGCACCGTGGGAGTACCCTGCTCTCCCAGATGGGAGAGACAAAGGAGACCGACCACTCCCCACTGTCCATTGGGGACAATGTTGGGTGTGCATGAGACCAGAGCATGCACAGCTCATGGGTAAACATTGATTGGTTGTGCACCACAGGGCGGGCTTACCCCCTGTGGTAAGGGGTCTTGGAGAGGGATAAAAGAAGGGCAGTTGGCCCATAGGATTGTGTATTGTAACATCTTCTTCTGCTGAAACATCTTAATTGTATGCTGTTGCCCCTAGCAATAGGGAGGAGCCTTTTTAAAGGTTATTTGAGCAATAAACACCTTTGCCTCAAGAAGACTGCTTCATCTTGTGACCAACAGGGTTAGGCCAAACCTAGCCCCGTCCTCCGGCTGTCCAGGGAAGCACCTGACGTCTCCAAGCTCCGCCTTCCGCCAGCTACCGGTAGAGGCCTAGCAAGTGGCTAGTGGGGATTCGTCGACACCACACAGGTGTGGTAAAGCAGTGCGTCAGCACATACAGAGCAGAACCGTGGTTCCAAACGCCACGGCAGGTTAGGAGTTTGGTGGTGGCAGCGAGAACCCGCCCACAGCGCAGTGGGTGGAGTCAGTAACAGGCGGTTACTGACGGTAAGCGGGAATCCCCTATGTGGTCAGGCCTCGTGCGGCTTGACCTTCCATTCTGTGCGCAGTCAACGGGACGCGGAAGCTGCGAGTGCTTTCGTACGGTATCGTCCTGTCACACTATCGAAGGAAAACCATCATACCGTCATCACTCCGGTGAATTGCTAATGACAATCCTGAATAGCAAACCCAGGTAAGCCTAATGCGGAAGAAACCGTAATTAGACCCCCTTTCTCCTTTTTCAGATTGGAGATCCCTGTCCTGAGAGATTCCAGATTGTAGTTCAACTTCTTAAGTAGAAATTTTTTAAGATTTCAGATAATAAGATTTTACTTACCGGTAAATCTATTTCTCGTAGTCCGTAGTGGATGCTGGGGACTCCGTAAGGACCATGGGGAATAGACGGGCTCCGCAGGAGACAGGGCACTTTAAGAAAGAATTTGGATACTGGTGTGCTCTGGCTCCTCCCTCTATGTCCCTCCTCCAGACCTCAGTTAGAGAAACTGTGCCCGGAAGAGCTGACATTACAAGGAAAGGATTTTGGAATCCAGGGTAAGACTCATACCAGCCACACCAATCACACCGTATAACTTGTGATAAACTTACCCAGTTAACAGTATGAACAACAACAGAGCATCAGATAACCCTGGTGCAACCATAACGTAACCCATATTTAAGCAATAACTATATACAAGTATTGCAGAAGAAGTCCGCACTTGGGACGGGCGCCCAGCATCCACTACGGACTACGAGAAATAGATTTACCGGTAAGTAAAATCTTATTTTCTCTAACGTCCTAGTGGATGCTGGGGACTCCGTAAGGACCATGGGGATTATACCAAAGCACCCAAACGGGCGGGAGAGTGCGGATGACTCTGCAGCACCGAATGAGCAAACACAAGGTCCTCCTCAGCCAGGGTATCAAACTTATAAAACTTTGCAAAAGTGTTTGTACCTGACCAAGTAGCCGCTCGGCAAAGCTGTAATGCCGAGACCCCTCGGGCAGCCGCCCAAGAAGAGCCCACCTTCCTTGTGGAGTGGGCTTTTACTGATTTTGGAAGCGGCAATCCAGCCGCAGAATGAGCCTGCTGAATCGTGTTACAGATCCAGTGAGCTAGTTTGCTTTGAAGCAGGAGCACCCAGCTTCTTGGGTGCATACAGGATAAACAACGACTCAGTTTTCCTGACTCTAGCCGTTCTGGCTACATAAACCTTCAAAGCCCTGACCACATCTAGTAACTCGGAATCCTCCAAGTCACGAGTAGCCACAGGCACCACAATAGGTTGGTTCATATGAAAGGATGACACCACTTATGGCAGAAATTGCGGACGAGTCCGTAATTCTGCCCTGTCCATATGGAAAACCAGATAGGGGCTTTTATGTGACAAAGCCGCTAATTCTGACACACGCCTAGCTGAAGCCAAGGCCAATAACATGACCACCTTCCACGTGAGAAATTTTAACTCCACGGTTTTGAGTGGCTCAAACTAGTGTGACTTCAGGAAACTCAACACCACGTTAAGATCCCAAGGTGCCACAGGAGGCACAAAAGGAGGCTGAATATGCAGCACTCCCTTTACAAACGTCTGGACTTCCGGAAGAGAAGCCAGTTCTTTTTGAAAGAAAATGGATAGGGCCGAAATCTGGACCTTAATGGAACCCAATTTTAGGCCCAAAGTCACTCCCTACTGTAGGAAGTGAAGGAAACGGCCCAGCTGGAATTCCTCCGTAGGAGCATTCCGGGCCTCACACCAAGCAACATATTTTCGCCATATACGGTGATAATGTTTAGCCGTCACGTCCTTCCTAGCCTTTATTAGCGTAGGAATAACCTCATCCGGAATGCCTTTTTCTGCTAGGATCCGGCGTTCAACCGCCATGCCGTCAAACGCAGCCGCGGTAAGTATTGGAACAGACAGGGCCCCTGTTGCAACAGGTCCTGTCTTAGAGGCAGAGGCCATGGGTCCTCTGTGAGCATTTCTTGCAGCTCTGGATACCAAGTCCTTCTTGGACAATCCGGAACAGTGAGTATTGTTCTCACTCCTCTTTTTCTTATGATTCTCAGCACCTTGGGTATGAGAGAAAGAGGAGGAAATACATAAACCGACTGGAACACCCACGGTGTCACTAGTGCGTCTACAGCTATCGCCTGAGGGTCTCTTGACCTGGCGCAATACCTCTGTAGCTTTTTGTTGAGGCGGGATGCCATTATGTCCACCTGTGGCAGTTCCCACCGACTTGCAATCTGCGCTTAGACTTCTTGATGAAGTCCCCACTCTCCCGGGTGGAGGTCGTGCCTGCTGAGGAAGTCTGCTTCCCAGTTGTCCACTCCCGGAATGAACACTGCTGACAGTGCTCTTAAGTGATTCTCCGCCCAGCGAAGAATTCTGGTGGCTTCCGCCATCGCCACCCTGCTCCTTGTGCCGCCTTGGCGGTTTGCATGAGCCACTGCGGTGATGTTGTCTGACTGAATCAGCACCGATTGGTCGCGAAGCAGGGTCTCCGCTTGACTTAGGGCGTTGTATATGGCCCTTAGTTCCAGGATGTTGATGTGAAGGCAAGTCTCCTGACTTGACCACAGATCTTGGAAATTTCTTCCCTGTGTGACTGCCCCCACCCTCGGAGGCTTGCATCCGTGGTCACCAGGACCCAGTCCTGAATGCCGAATCTGCGGCCCTCGAGAAGGTGAGCACTCTGCAGCCACCACAGAAGAGACACCCTGGCCCTGGGGGATAGGGTGATCAGCCGATGCATCTGTAGATGTGATCCGGACCACTTGTCCAACAGATCCCATTGAAAGGTCCTCGCATGGAACCTGCCGAAGGGAATGGCCTCGTATGATTCCACCATCTTTCCCAGGACTCGCGTGCAGTGATGCACCGACACCTGTTTTGGTTTTAATAGGTCTCTGACCAGTGTCATGAGCTCCTGAGCCTTCTCCATCGGGAGATAAACCCTCTTCTGGTCTGTGTCCAGAATCATGCCCAGGAAGGGCAGACGAGTCGTAGGAATCAACTGCGACTTTGGAATATTTAGAATCCAGCCGTGCTGTTGTAACACTTCCCGAGAGCGTGCTACGCTGATCAGCAACTGCTCTCTGGACCTCGCCTTTATGAGGAGATCGTCCAAGTATGGGATAATTGTGACCCCTTGCTTTCGCAGGAGCACCATCATTTCCGCCATTACCTTGGTAAATATTCTCGGTGCCGTGGAGAGACCAAACGGCAATGTCTGGAATTGGTAATGACAATCCTGTACCACAAATCTGAGGTACGCCTGATGAGGTGGATAAATGGGGACATGAAGGTATGCATCCTTTATGTCCAGAGACACCATAAAATCCCCCCCTTCCAGGCTTGCGATGACCGCTCTGAGCGATTCCATCTTGAACTTGAACCTTTTCAGGTATATGTTCAGGGATTTTAAATTCAATATGGGTCTGACCGAACCGTCCGGTTTCGGTACCACAAACATGGTCAAATAATAACCCTTTCCTTGTTGAAGGAGGGGAACCTTGACCACCACCTGTTGAAGATACAATTTGTGAATTGCAGCTAACACTATTTCCCTCTCTATGGGGGAAGCTGACAGGGCCGATTTGAGGTATCGGTGAGGGGGCATCTCTTCGAATTCCAGCTTGTATCCCTGAGACACAATCTCTATCGCCCAGGGATCCACCTGGGAGTGAACCCACTTGTAGCTGAAATTTCGGAGACGCGCCCCCACCGGGCCTAGCTCCGCCTGAGGAGCCCCAGCGCCATGCGGTGGATTTAGTGGAAGCCGGGGAGGACTTCTGTTCCCGGGAACTAGCTGTGTTATGCAGCCTCTTTCCTTTGCCCCTGCCTCTGGCAAGAAAGGACACACCTCGGACTTTCTTGCTCTTTTGTGATCGAAAGGACTGCATTTGGTAATACGGTGCTTTCTTAGGTTGTGAGGGAACATACGGCAAAAAATTTGACTTTCCAGCAGTAACTGTGGAGACAAGGTCCGAGAGACCGTCCCCAAACAACTCCTCACCCTTGTAAGGTAAAACCTCCATGTGCCTCTTTGAGTCGGCATCGCCTGTCCATTGCCGAGTCCACAGGACCCTTTTGGCAGAAATCGACATTGCATTTATTCTAGAGCCCAGTAGACTAATGTCTCTTTGAGCATCTCTCATATATAGGACAGCGTCTTTTATATGCCCCAGGGTCAGTACTATAGTATCCTTGTCTAAGGTATCAAGTTCCTCTGATAAGGTATCCGTCCATGCCGCTACAGCACTACACACCCAGGCCGACGCGATTGCTGGCCTTAGTAAGGTACCTGAATGTGTATAAATGGACTTCAGAGTACTCTCCTGCTTTCTATCCGCAGCATCTTTTAGGGTGGCCGTATCCTGTGACGACAGGGCTACCCTCTTGGATAAACGTGTCAGAACTTTGTCCACCCTAGGGGAGGATTCCCAGCGTAACCTGTCCGATGGCGGGAAGGGATACGCCATAAGCATCCTCTTGGAAATCTGCAGTTTTTTATCTGGAGATTCCCAAGCCTTTTCACATAACTCATTTAGCTCATGTGAAGGGGGAAAGGTCACCTCCTGCCTTTTCTCCCCATACATATGAACACTCTTGTCAGGGACTGGGGTTTCCTCTGAGATGTGCAATACATCCTTCATTGCTATAATCATGTAGCGGATGGCTTTAGCCAATTTAGACTGTAACTTTGCATCATCGCCATCGACACTGGAGTCAGAATCCGTGTCGATATCTGTGTCAACAATTTGGGATAGTGGGCGCTTCTGAGACCCTGACGGCCTCTGCGCTGTAGGAGCAGGCATGGGCTGAGACCCCGACTGTCCTAAGGCTTCAGCTTTATCCAACCTTTTATGCAAGGAATTAACATTATCATTTAAAACCTTCCACATATCCATCCAATCAGGTGTCGGCACCGTCGGCGGCGACCCCACATTCATTTGCTCCCGCTCTGCTTCCACATAGCCTTCCTTGTCAAACATGTCGACACAAGCGTACCGACACACCACACACATACAGGGGATGCTCTATATGAGGACAGGACCCCCACAAGGCCTTTTGGAGAGACAGAGAGAGAGTATGCCAGCACACACCCCAGCGCTATATGTCCCAGGAAAAAAACACAGTAACTTAGTGTTAACCCAGTAGCTGCTGTATATAAAGCTTTTGCGCCTAATTTATGTGCCCCCCCTCTCTTTTTACCCTCTTCTACCGTGTTTCTGCAGGGGAGAGCCTGGGGAGCTTCCTCTCAGCGGAGCTGTGGAGAGAAAAATAAGATTTTACTTACCGATAAATCTATTTCTCGGAGTCCGTAGTGGATGCTGGGGTTCCTGAAAGGACCATGGGGAATAGCGGCTCCGCAGGAGACAGGGCACAAAAAGTAAAGCTTTTTCAGATCAGGTGGTGTGCACTGGCTCCTCCCCCTATGACCCTCCTCCAGACTCCAGTTAGGTACTGTGCCCGGACGAGCGTACACAATAAGGGAGGATTTTGAATCCCGGGTAAGACTCATACCAGCCACACCAATCACACCGTACAACTTGTGATCTAAACCCAGTTAACAGTATGATAACAGCGGAGCCTCTGAAAGATGGCTTCCTTCAACAATAACCCGAATTAGTTAACAATAACTATGTACAATTATTGCAGATAATCCGCACTTGGGATGGGCGCCCAGCATCCACTACGGACTCCGAGAAATAGATTTATCGGTAAGTAAAATCTTATTTTCTCTATCGTCCTAGTGGATGCTGGGGTTCCTGAAAGGACCATGGGGATTATACCAAAGCTCCCAAACGGGCGGGAGAGTGCGGATGACTCTGCAGCACCGAATGAGAGAACTCCAGGTCCTCCTTAGCCAGAGTATCAAATTTGTAAAATTTTACAAACGTGTTCTCCCCTGACCACGTAGCTGCTCGGCAAAGTTGTAATGCCGAGACCCCTCGGGCAGCCGCCCAAGATGAGCCCACCTTCCTTGTGGAGTGGGCCTTTACAGATTTAGGCTGTGGCAGGCCTGCCACAGAATGTGCAAGCTGAATCGTACTACAAATCCAGCGAGCAATAGTCTGCTTAGACGCAGGAGCGCCCAACTTGTTGGGTGCATACAATATAAACAACGAGTCAGATTTTCTGACTCCAGCTGTCCTTGCAATATATATTTTTAATGCTCTGACAACGTCCAGTAACTTGGAGTCCTCCAAGTCACTTGTAGCCGCAGGCACTACAATAGGCTGGTTCAGATGAAATGCTGACACCACCTTAGGGAGAAAATGCGGACGAGTCCGCAGTTCTGCCCTGTCCGAATGGAAAATCAGATATGGGCTTTTGTAAGATAAAGCTGCCAGTTCTGACACTCTCCTGGCCGAAGCCAGGGCTAGAAGCATGGTCACTTTCCATGTGAGATATTTCAAATCCACCTTCTTTAGTGGTTCAAACCAATGAGATTTTAGAAAGTCCAAAACCACATTGAGATCCCACGGTGCCACTGGAGGCACCACAGGAGGCTGTATATGTAGCACTCCCTTAACAAAGGTCTGGACTTCAGGGACTGAAGCCAATTCTTTTTGAAAGAAAATCGACAGGGCCGAAATTTGAACCTTAATAGATCCCAATTTGAGACCCATAGACAATCCTGATTGCAGGAAATGTAGGAATCGACCCAGTTGAAATTCCTCCGTCGGAGCACTCCGATCTTCGCACCACGCAACATATTTTCGCCAAATTCGGTGATAATGTTGCACGGTTACTTCCTTCCTTGCTTTAATCAAAGTAGGAATGACTTCTTCCGGCATGCCTTTTTCCTTTAGGATCCGGCGTTCAACCGCCATGCCGTCAAACGCAGCCGCGGTAAGTCTTGAAACAGACAGGGACCCTGCTGAAGCAAGTCCCTCCTTAGAGGTAGAGGCCACGGATCTTCCGTGATCATCTCTTGAAGTTCCGGGTACCAAGTCCTTCTAGGCCAATCCGGAACCACTAGTATCGTCCTTACGCCTCTTTGCCGTATAATTCTCAATACTTTTGGTATGAGAGGCAGAGGAGGAAACACATACACCGACTGGTACACCCAAGGCGTTACCAGCGCGTCCACAGCTATTGCCTGCGGATCTCTTGACCTGGCGCAATACCTGTCCAGTTTTTTGTTGAGGCGAGACGCCATCATGTCCACCATTGGTCTTTCCCAACGGGTTACCAGCAAGTGGAAGACTTCTGGATGAAGTCCCCACTCTCCCGGGTGAAGATCGTGTCTGCTGAGGAAGTCTGCTTCCCAGTTGTCCACTCCCGGGATGAACACTGCTGACAGTGCTATCACATGATTCTCTGCCCAGCGAAGAATCCTTGCAGCTTCTGCCATTGCACTCCTGCTTCTTGTGCCGCCCTGTCTGTTCACATGGGCGACTGCCGTGATGTTGTCCGACTGGACCAACACCGGTTTTCCCTGAAGCAGAGGTTCTGCCTGGCTTAGAGCATTGTATATTGCTCTTAGTTCCAGAATGTTTATGTGAAGAGACGTTTCCAGGCTCGTCCATACTCCCTGGAAGTTTCTTCCTTGTGTGACTGCTCCCCAGCCTCTCAGGCTGGCGTCCGTGGTCACCAGGATCCAATCCTGTATGCCGAATCTGCGGCCCTCCAATAGATGAGCACTCTGCAACCACCACAGAAGAGACACCCTTGTCCTTGGAGACAGGGTTATCCGCAGGTGCATCTGAAGATGCGACCCTGACCATTTGTCCAACAGATCCGTTTGGAAAATTCTTGCGTGGAATCTGCCGAATGGAATTGCTTCGTAAGAAGCCACCATTTTTCCCAGGACTCTTGTGCATTGATGTACAGACACCTTTCCTGGTTTTAGGAGGTTCCTGACGAGCTCGGATAACTCCTTGGCTTTTTCCTCCGGGAGAAAAACCTTTTTCTGAACCGTGTCCAGAATCATCCCTAGGAACAGCAGACGAGTTGTCGGCATTAACTGGGATTTTGGAGTATTCAGAATCCACCCGTGCTGTTTTAGCACTTCTTGCGACAGTGCTAATCCCATCTCTAGTTGTTCCCTGGACCTTGCCCTTATTAGGAGATCGTCCAAGTATGGGATAATTAATACGCCTTTTCTTCGAAGAAGAATCATCATCTCGGCCATTACCTTTGTAAAGACCCGAGGTGCCGTGGACAATCCGAACGGCAGCGTCTGAAACTGATAGTGACAGTTTTGTACAACGAACCTGAGGTACCCCTGGTGTGAGGGGTAAATTGGAACGTGGAGATACGCATCCTTGATGTCCAAGGATACCATAAAGTCCCCCTCTTCCAGGTTCGCTATCACTGCTCTGAGTGACTCCATCTTGAACTTGAACTTCTTTATGTACAGGTTCAAGGACTTCAGATTTAGAATAGGCCTTACCGAGCCATCCGGCTTCGGTACCACAAAAAGAGTGGAATAATACCCCTTCCCTTGTTGTAGAAGAGGTACCTTGACTATCACCTGCTGAGAGTACAGCTTGTGAATGGCTTCCAAAACCGTCTCCCTTTCGGAGGGGGACGTTGGTAAAGCAGACTTCAGGAAACGGCGAGGTGGATCTGTCTCTAATTCCAACCTGTACCCCTGAGATACTATCTGCAGGATCCAGGGATCTACCTGCGAGTGAGCCCACTGCGCGCTGTAATTTTTGAGACGACCACCCACCGTCCCCGAGTCCGCTTGAGAAGCCCCAGCGTCATGCTGAGGCTTTTGTAGAAGCCGGGGAAGGCTTCTGTTCCTGGGAAGGAGCTGCCTGTTGCTGTCTCTTCCCTCGACCTCTGCCTCGTGGCAGATATGAATAGCCCTTTGCTCTCTTATTTTTAAAGGAACGAAAGGGCTGCGGTTGAAAAGTCGGTGCCTTTTTCTGTTGGGGAGTGACTTGAGGTAGAAAGGTGGATTTCCCGGCTGTAGCCGTGGCCACCAAATCTGATAGACCGACTCCAAATAACTCCTCCCCTTTATACGGCAAAACTTCCATATGTCGTTTTGAATCTGCATCGCCTGTCCACTGTCGCGTCCATAAAGCTCTTCTGGCCGAAATGGACATAGCACTTACCCGTGATGCCAGTGTGCAGATATCCCTCTGTGCATCACGCATATAAAGAAATGCATCCTTTATTTGTTCTAACGACAGTAAAATATTGTCCCTGTCCAGGGTATCAATATTTTCAATCAGGGACTCTGACCAAACTACCCCAGCACTGCCCATCCAGGCAGTCGCTATAGCTGGTCGTAGTATAACACCTGCATGTGTGTATATACTTTTTTGGATATTTTCCATCCTCCTATCTGATGGATCTTTAAGTGCGGCCGTCTCAGGAGAGGGTAACGCCACTTGTTTAGATAAGCGTGTTAGCGCCTTGTCCACCCTAGGAGGTGTTTCCCAGCGCTCCCTAACCTCTGGCGGGAAAGGGTATAATGCCAATAATTTCTTTGAAATTATCAGCTTTTTATCAGGGGCAACCCACGCTTCATTACACACGTCATTTAATTCTTCTGATTCAGGAAAAACTATAGGTAGTTTTTTCACACCCCACATAATACCCTGTTTAGTGGTACCTGTAGTATCAGCTAAATGTAACGCCTCCTTCATTGCCAAAATCATATAACGTGTGGCCCTACTGGAAAATACGGTTGATTCGTCACCGTCACCACTGGAGTCAGTGCCTGCGTCTGGGTCTGTGTCGACCGACTAAGGCAAAGGGCGTTTCACAGCCCCTGACGGTGTTTGAGTCGCCTGGACAGGCACTAATTGATTGTCCGGCCGTCTCATGACGTCAAACGACTGCTTTAGCGTGTTGACACTATCCCGTAGTTCCATAAATAAAGGCATCCATTCTGGTGTCGACTCCCTAGGGGGTGACATCCTCATATTTGGCAATTGCTCCGCCTCCACACCAATATCGTCCTCATACATGTCGACACACACGTACCGACACACAGCAGACACACAGGGAATGCTCCTAACGAAGACAGGACCCACTAGCCCTTTGGGGAGACAGAGGGAGAGTTTGCCAGCACACACCAAAAGCGCTATATATAACAGGGATAGCCTTATAATAAGTGCTCCCTTATAGCTGCTTTATATATATCAAAATATCGCCATAAATTTGCCCCCCCTCTCTGTTTTACCCTGTTTCTGTAGTGCAGTGCAGGGGAGAGACCTGGGAGCCGTCCTGACCAGCGGAGCTGTGAGAGGAAATGGCGCCGTGTGCTGAGGAGATAGGCCCCGCCCCTTTTCCGGCGGGCTCGTCTCCCGCTATTTAGTGAATCCAGGCAGGGGTTAAATATCTCCATATAGCCTCTGGGGGCTATATGTGAGGTATTTTTAGCCTTTATATAGGTTACATTTGCCTCCCAGGGCGCCCCCCCCCAGCGCCCTGCACCCTCAGTGACTGCGTGTGAAGTGTGCTGAGAGGAAAATGGCGCACAGCTGCAGTGCTGTGCGCTACCTTTAGAAGACTGCAGGAGTCTTCTGCCGCCGATTCTGGACCTCTTCTGACTTCAGCATCTGCAAGGGGGCCGGCGGCGCGGCTCCGGTGACCATCCAGGCTGTACCTGTGATCGTCCCTCTGGAGCTAATGTCCAGTAGCCAAGAAGCCAATCCATCCTGCACGCAGGTGAGTTCACTTCTTCTCCCCTCTGTCCCTCGTTGCAGTGATCCTGTTGCCAGCAGGACTCACTGTAAAGTAAAAAACCTAAGCTAAACTTTCTCTAAGCAGCTCTTTAGGAGAGCCACCTAGATTGCACCCTTCTCGGCCGGGCACAAAAATCTAACTGGAGTCTGGAGGAGGGTCATAGGGGGAGGAGCCAGTGCACACCACCTGATCTGAAAAAGCTTTACTTTTTGTGCCCTGTCTCCTGCGGAGCCGCTATTCCCCATGGTCCTTTCAGGAACCCCAGCATCCACTAGGACGATAGAGAAATTGCGCTGGTGAGTGCTGAGGAAGAAGCCCCGCCCCCTCAGCGGCGGGCTTCTGTCCCGCGTTTCTGTGTACAATAATGGCGGGGGCTCATGCATATATACAGTGCCCAACTGTATATATGCTCACTTTTTGCCAAGAGGTTCCTAATTGCTGCCCAGGGCCCCCCCTGCGCCCTGCACCCTTACAGTGACCGGAGTATGTGGGTGTAGTGTGGGAGCAATGGCGCACAGCTGCAGTGCTGTGCGCTACCTCAGTGAAGACTGGAGTCTTCTGCCGCCGATTTTGAAGTCTTCTTGCTTCTATCACCCGGCTTCTGTCTTCCGGCTCTGCGAGAGGGACGGCGGCGCGGCTCCGGGATCGGACGACAAAGGGTGAGATCCTGTGTACGATCCCTCTGGAGCTAATGGTGTCCAGTAGCCTAAGAAGCAGGACCTATCTGCAGAGAGTAGGGCTGCTTCTCTCCCCTCAGTCCCACGATGCAGAGAGTCTGTTGCCAGCAGAGCTCCCTGAAAATAAAAAACCTAACAAAATACTTTCTTATAGCAAGCTCAGGAGAGCTCACTGAACAGCACCCAGCTCTGTCCGGGCACAGATTCTAACTGAGGTCTGGAGGAGGGGCATAGAGGGGGGAGCCAGAGCACACCAGAATCTAAATTCTTTCTTAAAGTGCCCTGTCTCCTGCGGAGCCCGTCTATTCCCCATGGTCCTTACGGATTTCCCAGCATCCACTAGGACGTTAGAGAAATAGGATTGTTCTGACCGAGCCGTCCGGCCTCGGAAGCACGAAAAAGCTCGAAAAACAGCTTCTTCTTTTTTTTTTTTCGACCGGGACAGCAGGACAATGACCTGATCCTGACACAACTCTTGTATTGCGTCGCATACTACCTCCGCGTCCAGAGGAGAATCGGTAAAGTCTATTTGAAAAATCGGTGAGGGGAAACGTCTGGTGTCCCCCTTGGGACTCTATTCTGAAAACTCATTGGTCCATGTCCGTTCCAGGACTGACTGAGTATTAGACGTGGTCCCACCGGTGTGGGCTCCCGCAAGATAGACCCAGCGTCATGCGGTGGATGTGGCAGAAACAGAGGATGATTTCTGCTTCAGCGAACTTGAAAAGGCTGCTGACCTCTGACCTTCTCACCTTCCTCTACCTGCAAAGAAAGGGAAATCCGTATCTATTCGGTCGAAATGACTGCATCCTACAATAATGCGTCACCAACCGTTGTGAGGGAACATAGGGCAAGAAGGTAGACTTACCAGTGGTATCTGCCGAGATCAACTTAACAAGGCCATCACCAAACCAGGCTTCACCTTCATAGGGAAGAGATTCCAGTTCTTCTCGGAGTCAGCCTCAGCATTCCATTGGTGAATCCACAACGCCATCCTAGTCAAGACCGCCATGAAATTGGCCCGCGTACCCAATAGTTCTATATCCCTTGTAGTCGCACGGCAGTCTGCTGCAATGATATAGATATGACCTAACTTCAGGAGTACCCTGCATACAACTACTCCCCCATGCGCATGTAATGCAAATATAATCAACGTACACGCGGACACATAATTAGAGTATCACTTAGCTTCCTGTATACGATCCTTTGTGACAGGGCCCCGTGCAGAACAGGGGGTGACTCTCACTTTATTCTATCCACGGCGGGAAAAGAATAAACACTCGGACTCCTCCTGAGGATTTGAAAACATCTTGTCACGGCTGACCCAGAGTTTTTTCAACAAGGCGCCAGCATTCATTATAAAACATTTTTTTATATATACATATATATATATATATATATATATATATATCTTTTAAATACACCTATACACACAAATATCTATCTATCTATCTATCTATCTATGTATATATATATATATATATATATATATATATATATATATATATAAAAAATAAGATTTTAAACATACCGGTAAATCTTTTTCTCCTAGGATGCTGGGGACTCCGTAAGGACCATGGGGTATAGACGGATCCGCAGGAGACATGGGCACTATAAAGAACTTTTAGTGTGGGTGTGCACTGGCTCCTCCCTCTATGCCCCTCCTCCAGACCTCAGTTAGAGAACTGTGCCCAGAGGAGATGGACAGTACGAGGAAAGGATTTTGTTAATCTAAGGGCAAGATTCATACCAGCCCACACCAATCACACCATGTAACCTGGAATATACGCAACCAGTTAACAGTATGAACAAAAAACAGTATCAGTCAGAGACCGATTCTAACTGTAACATAACCCTTATGTAAGCAACAACTATATACAAGTCTTGCAGATGTAGTCCACACTGGGACGGGCGCCCAGCATCCTCTACGGACTAGGAGAGAAAGATTTACCGGTAGGTTTAAAATCTTATTTTCTCTTACGTCCTAGAGGATGCTGGGGACTCCGTAAGGACCATGGGGATTATACCAAAGCTCCAAACCGGGCGGGAGAGTGCGGATGACTCTGCAGCACCGACTGAGCAAACGCTAGGTCCTCATCAGCCAAGGTATCAAACTTGTAGAATTTTGCAAAGGTGTTTGAACCCGACCAAGTAGCTGCTCGGCAAAGTTGTAATGCCGAGACGCCTCGGGCAGCCGCCCAAGAAGAGCCCACTTTCCTAGTGGAATGGGCCTTTACTGAATTTGGTAACGGCAAACCAGCCGTAGAATGAGCCTGCTGAATCGTGCTATAGATCCAGCGAGCAATAGTCTGCTTCGAAGCAGGAGCGCCAACCTTGTTGGCTGCATACAGGACAAACAGAGCCTCTGTTTTCCTAACCCGAGCCGTCCTGGCTACATAAATCTTTAAGGCCCTGACTACATCCAGGGACTTGGAGTCCTCCCAGTCCCCCGTAGCCACAGGCACCACAATAGGTTGGTTCATATAAAATGAAGAAACCACCTTAGGCAAAAATTGAGGATGCGTCCTCAACTCTGCTCTATCCACATGGAAAATCAAATAGGGGCTCTTGTGGGACAAGGTCGCCAATTCGGACACCCGCCTTGCAGATGCCAAGGCCAATAACATGACCACCTTCCACGTCAGAAATTTTAATTCAACCGTTTGAAGAGGTTCAAACCAGTGAGATTTCAGGAAACTTAACACCACGTTAAGGTCCCACGGTGCCACTGGGGGCACAAAGGGGCGCTGGATGTGCAGCACTCCCTTCACAAACGTCTGGACTTCTGGGAGAGAAGCCAATTCCCTCTGAAAGAATATAGATAGGGCCGAAATCTGTACCTTAATGGAGCCTAACTTCAGGCCCATATCCATTCCTGTCTGTAGAAAGTGGAGAAATCGGCCCAGATGAAAATCTTCCGTAGGAGCATTCTTGGCTTCACACCAAGATACATACTTCCTCCCGATACGGTGATAATGCTTTGCCGTCACCTCCTTCCTAGCCTTTATCAGAATAGGGATGACTTCCTCCGGAATACCTTTCCCAGCTAGGATTCGGTGTTCAACCGCCATGCCGTCAAACGTAACCGCGGTAAGTCTTGGAACACACATGGCCCCTGCTGTAACAGGTCCTCCCTGATAGGAAGAGGCCACGGATCTTCTGTGAGCATTTCCTGAAGATCTGAGTACCAGGCCCTTCGAGGCCAATCTGGAACAATGAGTATTGTCTGCACTCTTCTTTGTCTTATGATTCTCAATATTTTTGAGATGAGAGGAAGAGGAGGAAATACATAGACCGAATGAAATACCCATGATGTCACTAGGGCGTCTACTGCTACTGTCTGAGGGTCCTGTGACCTGGCACAATACTTCCGAAGCTTCTTGTTGAGGCGTGACGCCATCATGTCTATTTGAGGAATTCCCCAAAGACTTGTTATCTCTGCGAAAACTTCTTGATGAAGTCCCCACTCTCCTGGATGGAGATCGTGTCTGCTGAGGAAGTCTGCTTCCCAGTTGTCCACTCCCGGAATGAAGACAGCTGACATAGCTCTAACGTGATTTTCCACCCAGCGAAGAATCCTGGTGGCTTCCGCCATCGCCACTCTGCTCCTTGTCCCGCCTTGGCGGTTTACATGAGCCACGGCTGTGACGTTGTCTGATTGAATCAGAACAGGTAGGTCGCGGAGAAGATTCTCCGCTTGTCGTAGGCCGTTGTATATGGCCCTCAATTCCAGTATGTTGATGTGTAGACAAGCCTCCTGGCTTGACCATAGTCCCTGAAAATTTCTTCCTTGTGTGACTGCTCCCCATCCTCGGAGGCTCGCGTCCGTGGTCACCAGAACCCAGTCTTGAATGCCGAACCTGCGACCCTCTAGAAGGTGAGCACTCTGCAGCCACCACAGGAGAGACACCCTGGCCCTGGGGGACAGGGTTATTTTCTGATGTATTTGTAGATGGGACCCGGACCACTTGTCCAGAAGGTCCCACTGAAAAGTCCTCGCATGAAACCTGCCGAAGGGGATGGCCTCGTAGGCTGCCACCATTTTTCCCAGAACTCGAGTGCATCGATGAACACTCTTTTTGGTTTTAGCAGGTCTCTGACCATGTCCTGGAGATCCTGGGCTTTTTCCAATGGGAGAAAAACCCTCTTTTGTTCCGTGTCCAGAATCATGCCTAGTAATGATAGCCGAGTCATTGGAACCAATTGTGACTTTGGCAGATTGAGAATCCAATCGTGCTGTTGCAGCACTTTCAGGGAGAGCGACACGTTCTTCAGCAATTGATCTCTCGATCTCGCCTTTATCAGGAGATCGTCCAAGTATGGGATAATTGTGACTCCCTGCCTGTGCAGGAGCACCATCATCTCCGCCATTACCTTGGTGAAAATCCTCGGGGCCGTGGAAAGCCCAAACGGCAACGTCTGAAACTGGTAATGACAGTCCTGTACAGCGAATCTCAGGTACTCCTGATGAGAGGGATATATGGGGACATGAAGGTATGCATCCTTTATGTCTAGTGACACCATAAAATTCCTCCCTTACAGCTCGGAGCGATTCCATCTTGAATTTGAACTTTTTCAAGTACAGGTTTAGGGATTTTAGATTTAAAATGGGTCTGACCGAACCATCCGGCTTCGGGACCACAAACAGGGTTGAATAATACCTTTTTCCCTGTTGGACCAGGGGAACCTTGACCACCACTTGCTGTTGACACAGCTTTTGAATTGCAGCTAACACCACTTCCCTCTCCGGGGGTGAAGCTGGTAAGGCCGACTTGTAAAATTGGCAATGGGGCATCTCTTCGAATTCCAGCTTGTAGCCTTGGGAAACAATTTCCATCACCCAAGGATCCACGTCTGAAAGAATCCAGATCTGGCTGAAAAGTTGAAGGCATGCCCCTACTGGTGCGGACTCCCTTAGGGGAGCCCCAGCGTCATGCGGTGGATTTTGTAGAAGCCTGGGAGGACTTCTGCTCCTGGGAACTAGCCGAAGCAGGTGTTCTCTTTCCTCTACCCTTACCTCTGGCAAGGAAGGAGGAGCCCCGACCTCTTCTGGACTTATGCGACCGAAAGGACTGCATCGGATACTGTGGAGTTTTCTTTTGCTGTTGGGGAACAAAAGGTAAAAAGGTAGATCTACCCGCGGTAGCTGTGGCAACAAGGTCCGCGAGCCCCTCCCCAAACAACACTTCACCCTTGTAAGGTAAAACCTCCATATGCTTCTCTGAGTCTGCATCACCCGTCCATTGGCGGGTCCATAGAGCTCGTCTCTCAGAAATAGCCATGGCATTGGCTCTGGAACCCAGCAGCCCAACGTCTCTTTGTGCGTCCCTCATATATAAGACTGCGTCTCTAATGTGAGCTAAGGTCAATAAAATGGTATCCCTGTCTAGGATATCAAAGTCAGTGGACAAGGTATCTGTCCAAGCTGCAACCGCGCTACATACCCATGCTATTGCCGGTCTGAGCAAGGCACCCGTATGCGCATAGAGAGACTTTAAAGTAGTCTCCTGTCTGCGATCACCAGGATCCTTGAGGGCTGCCGTGTCCGGAGACGGTAGCGCCACCTTCTTGGACAAGCGCGTTAAAGCCTTGTCCACCCTGGGAGAGAGGATTCCCAACGTACCCTGTCCTGTGCAGGGGAAGGATACGCCATAAGAATCCTCTTGGGAATCTGTAGTTTTTTATCTGGAGTTTCCCAAGCTTTTTCAAATAACTCGTTCAGCTCATGGGATGGGGGAAAGGTTACCTCAGGTTTCTTCTCCTTATACATGCGCACCCTCGTGTCAGGGACAGAGGGGTCATCAGTGATATGCAAAACATCTTTTATTGCAATAATCATACACAATACTTTTTGCCACCCTTGGGTGCAATTTTGCATCATCGTAGTCGACACTGGAGTCAGAATCCGTGTCGGTACCAGTGTCTACTATTTGGGATAGGGGACGTTTTTGAGACCCAGAAGGGCCCTGTGACCCAGTCCAATCCGTGGATTGACTCCCTGCTTTTTCCCTGGACTCTGCTTTGTCCAATCTCTTATGTAATGAGGCCACACTCGCATTTAACATATGCCACATGTCCATCCAATCATGAGTCGGCGTTGCCGACGGAGACACACCACTCATCTGCTCCACCTCCTCCTTGGACGAGCCTTCCGCTTCAGACATGCCGACACGCACGTACCGACACCACCACACACACAGGGAATTCCCCAACAAGGCCCTTTGGAGAGACAGAGAGAGAGTATGCCAGCACACACCCAGCGCCAACTGACACTGGAATAAAACCCAGATAGCGCTTTTTATATATATAATCAATGTGTATACACTCACTGCGCCTTAAACATGCCCCCCCCCCACACACACACACTTTTCAGCCCTCTGTCACCGAGTTCAGCAGGGGAGAGTCCGGGGAGCCAGCTTCTCAGCGGTGTGCTGTGGAGAAAATGGCGCTGATAGTGCTGGGGGATCAAGCTCCGCCCCCTCCGGCTTCGGTCCTGCTTCAATTATACAAAAAATGGCGGGGGATCTCTGCATTTACTGCCTCCGCAGCCTAATGTACCCTTATATACCAGTACAGAGGTTTATTGCTGCCCAGGGCGCCCCCCCCTGCGCCCTGCACCCATCAGTGCCTGTTCCGTGTGTGTAGTGTGTGGGAGCAATGGCGCGCTTACCTCAGTGAAGATCATGAAGTCTTCTGCTGCCTTGAAGTCTTCTTTTCTTCTTATACTCACCCGGCTTCTATCTTCCGGCTCTGCGAGGAGGACGGCGGCGCGGCTCTGGGACGAACGGCGAGGGTGAGACCTGCGTTCTGACTCTCTCTGGAGCTAATGGTGTCCAGTAGCTGAGAAGCAGAGCCTATCATTTAAGTAGGTCTGCTTCTCTCTCCTCAGTCCCTCGATGCAGGGAGCCTGTTGCCAGCAGTGCTCCCTGAAAATAAAAAACCTAACAAAATTATTTTTCAGAGAAACTCAGGAGAGCTCCCTGTAATGCACCCAGTCTCCTCTGGGCACAGGATCTAACTGAGGTCTGGAGGAGGGGCATAGAGGGAGGAGCCAGGGCACACCCATACTAAAGTTCTTTATAGTGCCCATGTCTCCTGCGGAGCCCGTCTATACCCCATGGTCCTTACGGAGTCCACAGCATCCTCTAGGACGTAAGAGAAATATATACTTTTGACAGGAACAGCAGGGTCCCTAGTGACGTTAATACGTTCTTAATGTGTATGAAACAGGTACTGAATGCCGATTTTGTGGATCTAGTCAGGAAACATTATGGTCGACATAAGAAACAGTATTCGAGTCGATCTCTGGGAGTAGTAACTGGGCAAAATAACATTAATGCGATCCCGAGGGGTCTGAGGGAAGTCTATTCTATGAATATGACTCCCTCCATAAATATTATCACGTCTGTGTTCGTGCCACAGACCTATGTAACCTCACTATACATACATATACATATAGGTATAGCCCTTTCTGATATGCATCACATTATCATGCCAATTTTTACCCAGTCAGATATTGTTGGTGCCGACAGGGTCACCACCACACGTCTGTGTCTCCCATATAGTTTTTTCTTGGGAAGAACATACATCTACTGACATGTTGACACTTATTCACATGTACCAAGTACCATTAGGAGTCGGCGGTGCCGACAGAGTCATTCCCACAGCCGTTTGTGGCAGAGCACTCAGCTTCAGATATGCCGACACACGTGTACCAACACATTACACTGGCTATAAGGGATAGACCCCAGTACATTATGTCAGGGAAACACAGAAGGAGTTTACCAGCTCATTCATTTCCACAGCGTTCATGATATAGTGCTTTTTATTTTTAACTTATAATGCACCAAACAACTGTGCCCCCTCCCCCCCCCCCTCCTCGTATTTCACTCTGTTCTGTACAGCAGCGCTTTGGAGGGACCAGCGTCTCTGTGAGGAGAAAATGGCGCTGAAATGAGCTGTGAGGGGTAATGGGGCGCTTCATCCCCGCTATTTCTTACATATATTTATACTGGCGGGGGTTAAATCTAGTGCCTGGGCACTTATATATTCGTTTGCCAGTCTCTGTTGATTTATATGCTGCCCAGGGCACCCCCCCCCCCCACCCTGCACCCTACAGTGCCTGTGTATGTGGGAGCATGGCGCACAGTGCGGCCGCTGTGCGGTACCTCAAAGCCGTCACTGAAGTCTTCTGATCTTCTTCTACTCACCTGTCTTCTAACCTCTGGCTCTGCAAGGGGGGTGACGGCGGGCTCTGGGACGGACGGCGAGGCTGAGACCTGCGTACCAATCCCTCTGGAGCTAATGGTGTCCAGTAGCCTAAGAAGCAGAGCCCTTAACTCACAGAAGTAGGTCTGCTTCTCTCCCCTCAGTCCCACGATGCAGGGAGCCTGTAGCCAGCAGGTCTCCCTGAAAATAAAAAACCTAACTTAAGTCTTTTCCGAGAACTCAGGAGAGCTCCTCAGTGTGTGTCCAGTCTCACTGGGCACAGAATCTAACTGAGGTCTGGAGGAGGGGCATAGAGGGAGGAGCCAGTTCACACCCATTCAAAGTCTTAAAGTGTCCATGTCACCTGCGGATCCCGTCTATACCCTATGGTTCTTGAAGCGTCCCCAGCATCCTCTAGGACGTATGAGAAATAAAGAATATTGCATTTTGCTGTGGAACTACAAGTCCCAGCAAGCTCCCCCCCCCCACAAGTACCAGCATGCGTGGAAATAACGGGCCCGCTGGTACCTGTAGTTCTACAACAAAAGAAATACCCAAATAAAAACATTACACACACACCGTGACAGTAAAACTTTAATAAACACACATGCACACTTACACACTCACACATACTTACCTACATCCCACGCAGCCGGTCACGTCCCCTTCTCCATGTAGAATCCAATAGGGTACCTGTAAAAAATAAACATACTTACAAACAATCCAGCGATGATCGCTCCTCTTCATTCCTGATAAAATAAAACGCAAAAATCCCGCTCCAACAAACTAAAAGGGTTCCATGTTTCCCCGAGTGCCGGGAACCCCCGTGACTCCTGTCACTAGAGGAACCGGCAGCCAATCAGGGAGCGCCACGTCATAGCACTCTCCTGATTGGCTGTGCGCTCCTGGCTCCTCTTGATTTAAGGGGACCCCACTCCCTCAGGCCAGGGCTGTGGCATTATGTCCCTGGCTAGTGGAGCCCGGTGCTGGTTGTGTGAATACTGGGGACCCGCAGACAATTCCCCCGGGTATTTACACATCCAGGGCCGGCTCAAAGACCCCGAGACTGGATATACCAGGAGGGGACCACACGCACTTTCTGTACTGTACACAATGAAGCCTGCACACATCTCACTGATCTGGCCGGCCCTCGTTGTGTGATGTCATCACCCCCGTCACACTGCCGGCAATACGCATCATCCACATCTGAAAACACTGAGAAACACGGTAGCTTAGTAAATTACCAAACACAAATTCAAAAAGTTGCAATTTTGCTGAGACGATGACATCGGCAGAAACGTGAATCTTAGTAAATATACCGCACTGTCTGCGCTGTATCTCCCATCACTAATTCCCCCCATGATGTACAACTGATAGGATCCGGCAGTCACCATGGGGTCAATTCTATTCGTCAACTAAAGAATAGCGCCGGGAATTAGCTCCCGACGCTATTCAATTCTGCTACTAGTTGCCCGCAATTGTCGGGAATTCTTCTCTCATCCCCGGGGGATGAGAGAAGAAACCCGACAAAAGTGCTGCCTCGCGCCGGGTAGTTAAGTCGGAGAATGCCCGTTCTCCCGACAAAACTACCTGTTAAGTCGGCGAGAACGGGACATCGCCGACTTAACTTTAGCTGAATTGAATAGCGTCGGGAGCTAATTCCCGGCGCTATTCTTTAGTTGCCGAATAGAATTGACCCCCATGTGACTATCCCCACTCATTGGTGTCCCACACACCCACAGAGTGGGAAAAGAACCTGTGGTGAGCGCATCGTGCACACCCAACGCCCCCCCCGCCGGCATTCTGCGGCCGAGATCCTGGTGTCGCTGTGCTGACTGCCGGTATCCCCCCCGCCGATCACCCAGCCATCACCCCGTTCTGATTCTCAGCTGTAAGCATTCCCGATGGTGGGAGGACTGTACATGCGCAATTCCTGCGTCGTCGCACACAGCGGGAGCGTGGAGTGTGCGGTGCGGGGCAGCGTTTCCTGTAAGTGCAGAGACTGCCTCAGATTTACTGTCCATGGGGGGTCATTCCGACCCAACCGCTCGCTGCAGTTTGTCGCAACAATCGGGTCGGAACTGCACATGCGCCGGTGCATGGTAGCCGGTGTTGCCTAGCGATCGCCTCTGAGACAGAGACGGTTGCTGGGCGGGAGGAGGCTGAACGGCGGCGTTAAGCCGCCGTTTAGGGGGTGCGGTCTGGCCAACGCAGGCTTGGCTGGACCGTTGGGGGGGGCATGGCGGGGCGGCTGGGTGACGTCTCACATAGCCGCTGCGGCCAGTGGCAGCGACAATTAACTCCCAGCCAGCTGCAGGAGCTGCGCTGGCCGGGTGTTACTCCACAGATACAAAGTCACGCTGTGCGATGCGGGGGGGGGGGGGGGGGGGCGGACTGACATCCGGGGGGGGACTACCCCTGTGCTGGGCGTACCCCCGCATGTCAGGGAATATGATCGTAGCTGTGCTAAATTTAGCACGGCCACGATCAACTTGGAATGACCCCCATAGAGTGACGCGAGGGCTCCGCAGGTGGCCGGCGTCACACAGATGATCTGATGCTGCGTCTGTGTACTACTGTGGGTATGCCGTATACATATTGTGTGGCATGGTATAACGAGATATATGGTAAGAACTTACCATTGTTAAATCTCTTTCTGCGAGATACACTGGGCTCCACAAGGATTCACATGGGGGTGTAGAGTAGGATCTTGATCCGAGGCACAAACAGGCTCAAAGCTTTTGACTGTTCCCAAGATGCTCAGCGCCGCCTCCTCTATAACCCCGCCTCCATGCCAGTGAGTTCAGTTTCATTAACCAGTCAAATGCAGTAGCAGGTACAAGAGACGACAATCGTTAGTAGCCACAACCACCACACACTCACCGCAGGAGAGGGTGTCAGCGGCTAATGGCACACCAACCAAAGAAGGTAAGTGCGTCAGGGTGGGCGCCTTGTGGAGCCGAGTGTACCTCGCAGAAAGTAACAAAGGTAAGTTCTCACCATAAGTCTCATTTTCTGCTGCGGGGTACACTGGGCTCCACAGGGAATGACATTGGGGATGTCCTAAAGCAGTTCCTTATGGGAGGGGACGCACTCTAGCGGGCACAAGAACCCGGCGTCCAAAGGAAGCATCCTGGGAAGCGGCAGTATCGAAGGCATAGAACCTTATAATCGTGTTCCCTGAGGACCACGTAGCCGCCTTGCACAACTGTTCAAGGGTCGCACCACGGTGGGCCGCCCAAGAAGGTCAAAACGACCTGATGGTAGCAGGAGCTGGAAGGACAGCCTGTACATAAGCATGTGCAATCACCATTCTAATCCATCTGGCTAGAGTTTGCTTGTGAGCAGGCCAGCCACGTTTGTGAAAACCAAACAGTACAAACAGAGAATCAGATGTCCTAATGGAGGATGTTCTCTTCACATAGATACGGAGAGCCCGTACCACATCCAAAGACCGCTCTTTGGGAGACAGATCAGGAGAAACAAGTGCCGGAACCACAATCTCCTGGTTAAGGTGGAAGGAAGACACCACCTTGGGTAAATAACCCGGACGCGTTCTAAGAACCACCCGGTCACGGTGAAAAATCAGATAGGGGGACTTACAGGATAAGACACCCAAGTCCGAGACCCTTCTCGCTGAAGCAATAGCCAGCAAAAATAGCACCTTAAGGGAAAGCCACTTAAGGTCAGCAGAGGCAAGAGGCTCAAACGGAGACTCTTGCAAGGCCTCCAAAAACCACCAACAGATCCCAAGGGGCCACAGGAGGTACATAAGGAGGCTGAATCCGCAACACGCCCCGAGTGAATGTATGAACATCAGGTAGGGCAGCAACTTTTCTCTGAAACCAAACCGACAAGGCAGAAATGTGAACCTTGAGGGAGGCCAGACGCAGGCCTACGTCCAGGCCCTGTTGTAGGAAGGCCAACAGTTTGGCTGTGCTAAACTTGAAAACGTCATGATTGTGAGACGCACACCAAGTAAAGTTAGCATTGCAGACCCTATGGTAAATCCGTGCAGAAGCCGGCTTACGGGCCTTCAACATAGTTTGAACGACCGCCTCAGAAAAACCCTTGGCCCTCAGGACGGATGCCTCAAGAGCCACGCCGTCAAAGCCAGGCGGGCCAAGTGCGGGTAAACACAAGGGCCCTGAACGAGGAGATCTGGTCGTTGTGGAAGTAGAAGGGGACGATCCAACGAGAGGCCCTGTAGATCGAAGAACCAGTGCCGCCTGGGCCACGCTGGAGCGACCAGAAGTAGGTTTCCTCCTTCTTGCTTGAACTTCCGTACTACTCTGGGCAGGAGTGACACCGGAGGGAACACATACGGCAGCCGAAAGTTCCATGGGATTGACAGAGCATCCACGAACGCTGCTTGAGGATCCCTTGTCCTTGCTCCGAAGACCGGAACCTTGTGATTGTGTCGAGACGCCATCACGTCCACATCTGGAAGGCCCCACCTGTCCACGAGAAGTTGAAACATTTCTGGATGTAGGCTCCATTCTTCGGCATGTATGTCCTGACGACTGAGAAAGTCCGCTTCCCAGTTTAGGACCCCCGGAATGAACACTGCTGATATGGCCGGCAGATGGCGTTCTGCCCACTGAAGAATCCGTGATACTTCCCTCATTGCCATGTGGCTCTGACTGCCGCCTTGATGATTTATGTACGCCACCGTGGTGGCGTTGTCCAATTGTACTTGAACAGGTCTGTTCTGTATTAGATGCTGGGCCACTGTCAACGCATTGAACACCGCCCGCAGTTCCAGAATATTTATCGGGAGTAGAGACTCCTCCTTGGTCCACCGA